>NC_061868.1:33631121-33931121 GCF_907164915.1 Impatiens glandulifera | reverse complement strand
ATCAGGACTTCGATGATCGAACCGTGAAGAAATATATTAGAAAGTGAATAGAAAATTTAGAGAATGAAAAACAAACTGAAATAAGATTCTGTCTATTAAACTTAATAGAATAAGAACACGATTACAATCCTTAAATAAAGTAAAGCATAAATAAGACATTAAACTAAGAGAAATGAAGAGTCTCAATTACTAGATAAGATCAAGAGTCTTAGACAATCCAAGAAGCTCTTTAACAACCAAAGACTCCTTAATTATTATTATTATTATTATCGGCACGGGAAGCACGACGCGGCTCGACATGACATGGGCCAACAGGTCGGGATGGGCTGATATATTTAACTGTTTGGCACGACACGAGCACGACATGATTAACATGAGACATGTCATAGCACGACACGTATCATTGTTTGGAACAACAAGCTTGATCTGGTTGGGTCGGGCCAGCCCGATGCCGACCTCTAGTTCATCACATGAGAAAGACAAGAAATCTAAAACAAAGCGAGATGCAAAAATCAGGACCGAAAGACCCATTAAACTCCGTCCTCCTTCAACTGGGAATACTAAAAACCTCAGTCCGAAATTTAAAACTGAAAATGTTGATAGGTCAAAGTTCAAAACCATGTTGATAAGCCATAAATCAATTTAGAAATCAATATAGAAAAAGTCAAATACTTAGATGTCTTAATTTATATTTATGGTTATTTGGTAACTAAATTTGCAAATCTCCATTATTGATATTAATATAACTAACATAATACCAAAAAAAATCATATATACTCTTTGTGATATTCATCATCATTATAGAAATCAATATAGAAAAAGTCATATACTTAGATGTCTTAATTTATATTGATTATTATTTGGTAGTTGAACTTGCAAATCTACATTATTGATAATAATATAACTAACATAACACCAATAAAAATCATATTTACAAAGTTAAGATAAATAATACTCATCTCTTTGTGATTATCGTCATCATTATTGTCTTCATTATCCTCTTTGTCGTCAACATCTATGGTCTAAACATGAGAGGGCTTCAATGGTTAGGACAACCTAGTGATCGGCTTCCTCCTCTCAATCATCGTTGTTTTCGTTATTCATAAAAAAATGATAACAAATTTGATAAAAAAACATTCATTTAACTTTTTCTCATCAACACCGACATCTTCCCCTTCGACCACTTACTCTTATTTCTCGTTAACCAATAATATTTTTTTCTTACCTGATAGACCCTCATATTACTAATCGCGTTTCCTCACTTCTGCACTCAATCATCTCAACAATACCAATATTTTTACCATCACTTTTGAGAAACGAATCATCTAATTATATCACCAACCTCTTTACTCTCACTTTGTTGGTAAACTAACAAATTCATTTATATATTTAACCTATCATTATTTTTTGTTCTCAAATGAACATCTCATTACTAATCTCGTGATCTCATTTCGAGTATTTTCTACCTTAACCATCTCATATCATTATCGAGATATCTTTACCCTTACTTCAGCAAACCAATAACCAATTCAATCGACCTCTCATCTTGTGACCTCACTTTTAAACTTCGGAATACCAACTATCCCAATCACACATTTACCCACCAATATTCTTTTTCCCAATAAACAATTTTCAATACTAATATTATGACCTCACACACTTTCACACGTATCTTATCCCTTGCCAAACCAACCACCAAAATATCAATTGACCTTTCCATCTCGTGATTTCACACTTTAAATGTCTCTTATCCCTCGGCAAATCAACCATCAATCCCAATCGATCTATAATATCGTGACCTCACACTTCGGTCAATCAACACCTCATTTACCTATATTTTTAACCATCAATCATAAGTGACCTATAATCTCGTGATCTTACGATCCTTTGTTACCGATCTTTTATCCTTTAGTAAACCAACCACTAATCTCAATCTTACCAACCTCCTATCCATTGGTAAACCAACCACTAATCTTAATGACCTCTTATCTCGTGACTTCATACTTTCACATGCTTCTAATCCCTCGACAAACCAACTAACAATCACAATTGACCTCTAATCTCATGATATTACGATCCACATGCCTCTTATCTCTCGATAAACCAACTACCAATTTCAATTGAGCTCTCATCTCGTGATCTCATTACTTTCACATGCATATTCTCTATCACTAAATTAACCACCAATCTCAATTAACTTCTTCATCTCGTGACACCACACTTTTAGACACCTATTATCTCTCGCAACAAGAACCATTAACCACCAATCACATTCACACTTTCACACGTATCTCTTATATCTCGGCAAGCCAACCACCAATCCTTATGTTACCAGCCTATTTTCCCTCGGTAAACCAACCACGAATCTCTTATCCCTTGGCACACCAACCACCAATCCTAATGTTACCAGCCTATTTTCCCTCGGTAAACTAACCACTAATCCAAATCACACTTTCACCTGTTTTTTATTCCTTAGTAACCCAACCACCAATATCAATCACACTTTCACACCCCTTTTACCCATCGACAAACCAACCACCAACCACCAACCACCAATCTCAATCGATATTTAATCTCGTCACCTCATGATCTTTTGTTACTAAACTCTTATCTCTTGGAAAACCACATCTCAGACATACTTTCACAAGTCTCTTATTCTTCGGCAAACCAATGTTATTAGTCTTTAATCCATCGACAAATCAATCATCAATCTTGTTAGGATCGGGGTCGTCCTTGGAGGAACGGGGTTCCGGTTTCTGAGGGTTTGACCGCTTAAAACAACACAGCACACACACTTGGTGATAGTCCGGTTAAAGACTAAAACCGTTCTCAACACTACGCAAACTGTCACATACTCTTGAACTGGGTTCAAGGGCGGAAATGTCTATTTCAGTTTGAAGCAACACACATGACTTGGATGAGGTTTATGAGGAGTCGGTTTAAGGAGTATGTATAGACCGGTTTTGTTTAAGGAGTAGGATTATATTTCGGTTAGTATTGGTTCGGTTTTAAGTGAATAAGTAGGAAATAAGTAAAAGACACACGATAGGATTTTTTATAGATGTTCGGAGCAAACCCTCCTACGTCACCCCTTCTTCTCAGATTATGAGAAGGATCTCCACTAACTTTGAATGTTACAACACTCACAACTGTCGGACGAGCCTAACTCACTACTCGCCGGTTACACCACTTCACTCTTGATGTAATACAATAATTCAATACAACGACAATGCTTTCGGTAAATGAAACAACTATTTAGGATTGCGCGTGAGATTTCTTTCTCTCTTAAGATATTTTCAGAACCGTTATGAATGAAGTCACTTCGTCTTCCTTTTGTAGTAAATAAGATCCCAACGGTCATCTTATTCTCTCACTGTGGGATTGGACAGTTTGAAACCACGCCGGTTCAGAGATGTTGCGTGCACGTTTCATCTTTCTAACACTTGGAAAGCATGCATATACCGGTCAGGTATTGATGGCGTAGTCGGCTTGCAGTTCTGGACACGTGTCAAGCATGCACCTTTCGGCTGTCTGATTCGGATCTTCGGATAAGCGGATCATCATTGTTTTTATCGCATGCTTCTGATCCGGATCTTATCTTCTTGCATTTCCCAAGAAACATCTATTTCGTCATATTACGTCATCTTTGTAATTCTGAGTTTCCGATTGACCCTTTCGTAATATGGTCCGGCTGGAGTATGAACTTTTCTTTACTAGCCATTCAGTCTGAAATGTTGAAGCCGGTTCCTCTTGATCATGACTTGATCATCTGGAGCCGAATTGCTTTGATGTATTTTTCAGCCGGTTTATACGGTCTCCAGCCGGTTTATACGACTTGGTTTGTTCCTACACATGAGAGTTAATAGTAGTTTAGTTTTTTGCCGGTGAAAATTAACTTACTTAATTTTTCTATCAATTTCTCCCTTTTTGATTATTTAGAATAAATATTCAAAAATTATAATGTATAACCAGTTTTGAAAAAATAACTTACTTAATTTTTCTATCAATTTATCCCTTTTTGATTATTTAGAATAAATATTCAAAAATTGTAATGTATGGTCGGTTTAGAAAAATTAACTTACTTAATTTTTCTATCAATTTCTCCCTTTTTGATTATTTAGAATAAATATTCAAAAATTGTAATGTATGGCCGGTTTTGAAAAATTAATTTACTTAATTTTTCTATCAATTTCTCCTTTTTTTGATTATTTAGAATAAATATTCAAAAATTGTAATGTATGGCTGGTTTTGAAAAATACGTTTAACAGTTTCTCCGTTTAGTATGACATGAATATGAGATTTTTCCAGAATGACTGAGTTCTGAAACGAAACATTGAAAGTTAACATAAATATGTTCATAAGAGAATAAGCTAAAGGTTGGATGATCCCCCTTTTTTCTTTTTCCCTTTGCTTGTCCTCCTCCTCCTTACATTCCCTTTCTCTTCTTTCCGCGTTAATGCGCCATCCGGTAAATACCCTTGATATACCGAGATCACGTTGGTTGAACCGGAAGACACCGCCTACTGATCTGGGTGGACGAGATGATTGGGCAATTATCGGACCGGAACTTGGAGATGCGGTTGATGACTCAACTACTTTCTTCTTCTGTGGGTTGAGTCGTGCAACATCTTCTTCTTCTTCTTCATTCAGAGGTTCCTCAAGCTGACCAGTCGCTTGATAATCTTCAATACCGCTTCGTTCCACCTATTTCATCAAGCTCGCAATCTTCTTTCTTTTACCCTTGTTCCTTGTTTTCATTGAGTGTGAAGCTTGTGCTGGCGTGGGTTCCGGTTGAGCGGCCTTTTCCTCCTAATCGACTTGTTTGGCCAACTCGTGGTCCTTGTCTTTGGTTTCCTTTCTTAACCGTTCCTTGACTTCTTCTTAGGCTTGAATTCTGCGAGCTGTTTCGGCATCTAAACGAATCTGCTCTTGTGTTCTATCCGCTTGCAACTTAGACAACTCCTCATTCTAAGCTGCCATAGCTTGCATCATTTCAAGAAGGGGTGCGGTTGCCATTTCAACTGACTTGTCAATTATTGTCTTAATGGATGTTTGAACCGTTTCGACGATTTCATAGTGAATGGATGCCCGAACCGTTTCAACTAGGTCGGCTTGAATGGTTGCAATTTTGGCATCCGTGGCTATGTTGTATTCGTTAAGGGAGGAGATGATTGTATCAATAACAACTTCCTTTACTTGCTCAAGTCCCGGATTCTGATCAGTTTGAGATGGAAATCTGTTCCGGTTATCCTTGTGTTCAGTTTCATGCAGCTGATGTCCCTTTTGCCGGTTTTTTGCCGACTTGGAAGATTCTCCGATATTGAAGATTGGTCTGCTTTGAAACTGATCGGCATGAAGCAGAAGTTGTTTGCAATTTTCTCTCCATTCTGCTTCTAGCCGGTCAACATTGTTTGTGAGATCATCTCTTACTTTCTGAAACCGCTCAATCATTTTTAGTTCCATCTAAGTTAATTCCTCTCCTTCTGCCTTCTTCAGTGCATCATTTACCGCTTGTAACTTGGCGTATTCTTCCATCATAGGTGTTTTAGCGTATGCGGTCTGGATGACATCAGTACCAGTAACTTTGAGAGCTTCATGTTCTAATACCAAGAGTTTCGCCCAATATTCATTGCCGTTGAAGTCAAGGATCATGTCGGAAAGCTTCGTTTCACATCGTAGCTTGACCCATAAGTGATAAGGGGTGGCCAGTTCTTCAGCCTCCTTATTCATATCCCGAATGAACGCTTAAAACATTGCTTCTTCTGCTGAAATAGGTACCTCGGCTTCGGGTAAGATTTCAGATTGTCTGGGGCCGGTTTGTAGTGCACTTTCTCCTCGCACCGGAGAATCTTCAATTATAACTTCTTTACCTTTGTAAACCTGAGATGAACCTTCAGGTGATATAGATGGATTGGTCGGCCCACCTTGGGCCAGTTGAGGATTTGATCCGGTTGGAGCAAATTTGTCCCCAACAGAACCGGATGGTTCCCTTTCTTCGTTGTTTCCCTCCTGAGCTGGAGGGGTGATGTTTTCGGAGTTGGCCGTTTCTTCGACCGGGTGAATTTCAGTCTGATCGGTTGCTCCAACCTGATCAGTGTTCTAGAGAAGACTTGTTACATCGTCTTCAGTTTCATGAGTAACATTTTGGACTACGTCCTCTATTATCTCTGATGTTCTCAGTCCCACATCGGCGATTATATCGTCAAGGTTTTTGGTTGGAGATTTAGAGTTTTGGGAGTGAATACTAACCTCCTTAGCCGGATTCTCCTTTGATTTGGACAGAGTGTCTTGGCTTCCCGAGGATTGGCTTGCCTTGATGAAGGAGGATCGGCCACGTTTGAATGGACTGTGTTAAGAAGAACTGGCTGAAGTGGCTATTCAGTCGGTTTGGGTGATTGTTCCGAGGATAGAGTTTTCTCAAAATCTTCCGGTTTCTTGCAGCTTTTCTTCGCTGATTTCTTTACCTTTCCCTTTTTTTGAGGGACCTCGGTTTGCTTAGCCTTTCCCTTTGGATCGGCCTGTTTTGAGCTCTCACCGACCGGTGCAGCCGATCCGGCTTCCCTTGCGGTTTTGGCCCTTGTAGCTTTCGGCTTGGCCGTCTTTACAGTTTTCTTGCTCATGTGTTTAGAAGTTAGAATGTTGCCGGAGAAAAGTGGTTCACCTTCACCGATTTCGACCTGAAGAAACCGCAGAATCTTTCCAATCTGCATGGTGTATGCTTGAACCCGACCGTTCATTTTGACCACCATTTCGCAAAATTGTTCTTACAGAACACTTCCCCAGTCAATCTTGTCGCTGCGGACAATCGCCATCAACATTTGCAGCTTCAGCTTTGTCAAATTATCGAAGTTTCCTCCATTACCCTGAAGAGGTTTAGATATGATATCCACAAGCTATTTGAATTCTGGTTTGAGTTTGTTCTTCTGGCTGGAGTGAGACACCAGATCTGTGTCATCACTTGAAATGGCTAGCCGGACAGCGTTAGATTCCGCATCCGATAAACTTGTTTTGAAATCTTTCCCGGTATTTGGCAAACCGAGAGCTTCTAAAAACATTTCTTCCGTTATATTGACTTCTTTGCCGCACACGGTGGCGGAGACTGTTCTCTTCGTCAGAACCGCCGTTCGTTGAAACTCTTCAACTTCTAACGGATGCACGAAGAACGGGCCAGAAAGGTAGGTTTCTAACCCAGAATCCCTTAAGGATTAGAGCACAGCTTTGTGTTTTTCTACAGCGTGTTCGTCGATGTCGTTGAAATCGACCTACAAGATGTATTTGAATAGTGATTTATCTGATTCCATGATGAGATAATGTAACGAAGAAGATGAAGATCAAAGAAGATTAGAGTGCAAGAAGTTGTGTGAGTTTTTAGAGAGAGAAAGTATGAGTAAATAATTAATTGTTTCTTTCTTATATAGGGAGTGGTTTTGAACGGTTAGGAAGTTGAACCGTCACTTCATTCTTCGTTTTGGCGTCAATTTTCCCTCCAAAAGTTACTGCAGTAACTTTAGGCAGTAATTGCGGAGAATAACCATAAGTCCTTATTTACTCAGATCAGAACCGGAAATGAATTTATGTGAGAAACCGGAAGCAAAAGTATGAAATTCTTATATTAAGTCGAAAAAGGGAGTTAAGTGATTATCTGGTCGTACAACATAATGACCAGAGTAACCGGAAGATGCATAAATTCAAAGAAAATCAAGCTACTCTCCCTCAATCATTCTGTCAACCCATTCATCCACGGTGTTGCCAGTCCGTTCCTCGATCCTCATTATCCATCTATCTAACATGGGTCGAGTCATGGTATTGGCCGGTCCGACAGGAACACCGGGTCCATGATTAGGAAGATGAACTTGCAAGTATCGGCTGATTTGGGGGGCAAAACCAATTCTTCCCCTTGGAGCTGAAACGAGTTTCTTCAAATTATTGAAGAGATATGAGGCACAGTTTATGGGCGATTGTTTGACGATTGTGATCTTGAGGTCGAAGGCCTCTCGGTTGTAGTTCTAGTTGGTCATTCAGCCCATGATAGACCGCTGGACCAAGTCATGAAAGACTTGGTATTGGGGTGTGAGTTCATCCTTCTCGCTGCAATCATCAATCGGATGAACAAAGCCGGAGAAGATGAAGGCATAGTGTTCTTTGGATGGGAAATGAGGTGTTGGGAAATCCGAAAATCCTTCGGATGGAAGTTGAAAAAAGTAAGCAAAGTGCTCCTCGGTGAGCCGATAGAATGATCCGTCAATGATGGTTCTGATGCTGCCATCATCAAATATGTGCCCATTGTTGAAAAATTCAAATACCTTCTCTTCGAGGATGGTGTCTGAACCCTCAAGAAAGTGTTGCAGCCCGGATTCTACGATTGGTGAAAATATGGTTTCTTCAAACCTGGAGTTCAACATTTCATAGAAGTCGACGATAATGGTGTTTCTCATTTCAGCATTCATTTTTCAAGAGAAGTTTTGAACAAAGAATGAATGAGGTTTGAGGATTCGAGCTTAGAGAGAGGAGAAAATATTTGAAGTGTGATTTGCTGAAGGTGGATGAAGTCCCCTTTTATAATGCAGGCGGTTGGTTTGCATTTAATGAGAATATTTGAAAAATCAGACCGTTTATGTATGGTCATAAATGCTTATCAATTTTCAAGGGAATAATCCGTTTGTAGATTGTCTAGTCTATTCGGATTAGGCATGCTTCTTGGAAAGCGAACATTTCAGTTTTCAAGACTGATTTGATATTATTTGGTGTAGCGCATTTAATGTCTTTTATTTTCTTAGGATTTCTTTGGTTTTGACCGAAGAGGAAAGAAAAGATTTTCATTAAGGAAAAGTATCAAACCGGTAGTACAACAAAATTACTGGTTTGATGATTGAGAAATGAGGAAAAGATTAGACATTTGATGATACGGTAGCTTGATTCTTCTTAGCCCTTGCTGCTTCCCACCGGTCGATTAGCTCATGGATTCTCTCCTTCGTGAGCACGTGCTTCGGGTGGAGAGTGACGAAGGGCCTAGAATGGATGTCCAGACTTGCACAAAAACCGCTTAGCTGAGGAGCGTAGCCGGTTTTGTTTGAGATGATCATCTTCTTCAGGTTGCTGAAGATGATCCAGGACCAGTTTACTGATGTCCCGACCATGACGGCAATCATCATTTCGAAAAGCCTCTGGGTATAGTAGTAGCTCTTCTCTCTACCCAGAACGGACTTTCCCAGAATCTCACACAGAATCTGGTACTTGTGAGAAAGTTGACTCTTAGCACCCCAGGGCTTAACCGGGATGTTGGAGTTGGAGAACCGATGACACATTTCTTCAATGGTCACCGGGGAGTAAGTGAGGTCGGTTACCCCTTCAGTGGTTAAACCGCAATATTCAGCGAAATCCGTCTCGCTGAATAGAAATGATTGACCATAGACTCGTGCCACGATAATTTCTCGGTGCACTTCTTTTGCCGTTTCGAAGAACTCATCGACTACCAAGTAGTCGATGATAAATCTGTTCTCCAAGAACCTTCTTAGCCTGCTTCTTTCAACGGCTAAGAACATTTCTTTGATGTAGTGGTCTTTATATTGATATATAGAGTTGATATCAGCTGGTAGAATTTTCTTGGCGAGTGAATCAGAGTTCATGTTCTTGTGATAGTTTTAGTTCAAGAAATTCTTGTGAATAGTGAACTTTATGAAGTGTTGTGAAGGGTTGAAAGGTTGTTTGTATGGCAAGGGGTTCAGCTAGATTAGTAGGTTAAGCATTCTTAGTGATGTCATTGATTAATTAATAGGGTTTAACTTGTTGAAGTGTATAATGTTTATTTCCAATGCAAAGTTAATCATTACTAAGGATTTTCATGATGACAATAAATCTATTGACAAGATGTTAGTCTCCCTCTCTTGATGATGGACACGTGTCGTCATCTCGATTGATGTATACTATTTTATTAAAAATAGGCTTCATTTCTCAAGGTGTGCATAAAAACGCGGTTAGCCGTCCCAAGTTAACCGGAAAAATTCAGTTCATCTAAACCATGATGCATTTTTACTAATTGGTTTTTCGTGACCGGTTTTAGTTGGATATCTTATTCCGGTGTGAAGAAATATTGAGTCACATCAATATTTGTTCAGCTTTGGATTAAGTTTATCCATTTTACCAAGTCATTTGAACCGCTTAGTATGTATACATGTGGTTTGATATTATGAAGTGATCAGGCATAATCGGAGACTTCCTCTCGGTTGGTATCCTTGAATGTTTAATGTCCTATTTGGATACGGTTTGAGAAGCGAAAGCTTCTCCCTGAACACATACCCCGTTTTTTGTTTTTTTTTAGATAATGTATGTTGACAACATGCATGGATGATTATGGTATAAGTTGCTTGTTATCAGTAAGTCCTAAAATATTTCTGAAATGAGAGAACTTAGCTTCCTATAGTGGTTTGGTGAAGATGTCAGCTTGTTGCTCAGTTGATACGTATTCCAGCCGGATGTACTTTTGTTAAACATGCTCCCGGATAAAGTGATGTCGTATGTCAATGTGTTTCGTTCTTGAGTGCAACACCGGATTGTATGTGATCGCTATTGCACTAGTGTTGTCACAGGATATTGGCGATTCTTCAGCTATTACACCAAAGTCTCTTAGTTGCTGTTGGATCCAGAGGAGTTGTGCACAGTAGCTTCCGGCTGCTAGATACTCTACCTCTGCGGTTGATGTTGTAACTGAAGTTTGCTTCTTGCTGTTCCATGAGACAAGCTGGTCTCCCACATACTCCGACCGCAAACAGGATATTTGGTTGGCTGGCTGTTAGGTAGAGCAAAGATCCAATCATTCCTCGATATGTCGTGATGTCGATGGCTTGACCATCCTCATCTTTGTCTAGCTTTACGGAGGAGCTCATCGGTGTGGTCGCCTTAGCGCATGTATCTATTCCAAATTTCTTCAACAGTTCAGTTGTGTAATTTGGCAGGCTTATGAACGTTCCAGTTTCGATCTGCTTAACCTGAAGCCCTAGGAAGAAACTCAGTTCTCTCATCATACTTATTTGAAATTTATCAGTCGTTATTTTTGAGAATTTATCACATAACTTTGGATCGGTTGATCCGAAAATAATATCATCAACATAGATTTGAACAAGTAATATGTGTTCTTTTTTCTCAAATTTGAAAAGAGTTTTATCGACAGAACCTATTGTAAACTTGTGATCAAATAAGAATTGCGTTAATGTGTCATACCAGGCTCTTGGAGCCTGTTTCAAACCGTAAAGGGCTTTATTTAGCCGGTAAACATGGTTTTCATATTCTGAATTTTTGAAACTTGGAGGTTGATTAACATACACTTCTTTATTTATTTTACCGTTTAGAAAAAAGCGCTTTTAACATCCATTTGAAAAACTTTGAAATTTTTGAAAGCTGCAAATGATAGAAATATTTTAATGGCCTCAAGTCTAGCTACAGAAGAAAATGATTCTTCAAAATCAATGCCTTCTTCCTGTTTA
This sequence comes from Impatiens glandulifera, assembly GCF_907164915.1. NCBI lineage: Eukaryota > Viridiplantae > Streptophyta > Magnoliopsida > Ericales > Balsaminaceae > Impatiens > Impatiens glandulifera. The sequence continues at coordinate 33,919,641 of NC_061868.1, read as the reverse complement.
TAGCCTTGAGCTACTAACTAGGCCTTGTTCCTCGTAACTAAACCGTCTTCATTAAGTTTATTTCTGAATACTCATCGTGTTCCTATAACCGGTTTATTTTTTGGTCTAGGAACTAGGTACCAGACTTTATTTCTCTCAAACTCGTTTAATTCCTTTTTGTTAGATAAAATCAGACCGGTTCAAATAAACCTAACTTAAATAAATCTTCCATGCAGGAACAAGGAACCGGACCGGACAAACAAAAGAATCGGCTAAGAAAACTAGTCGGTCAAGCTACTAAACCGACCAAGAATACTTAGAACATGACTGCACAAAGAAATGATAGGCCAAAACTTAAAACCGGAATCATCAAACAGCCGACCAGCCACAAGGCAAAGGAATAACCGGAAGAAGTCCGGTTACATCACTCGTACCGGAAGCCATCCGGTTAAGTCAAATGATCGACCAGTACAAGAAGACAATTCGGGTATCTATTGAGAATGATATCAAAGGAACAGACTGAACACTTCCATATCTATACAAATCTGAGGAAAGTCTGCAGACTGCAGAAGACAGTCCTACAGGATCTTTCCACTTCGGGATAAGTCAGAAAGGAGATCTTCCAAGTACAGACAACTGTCTAACAGATAGTGTCTACATTGAGTAAAAGACAAACCTAGCAGGTTTGTCTTACACACCGGAAGAGCAGACTGCCAGGCCTGAAGTTGACCATCAGGTCTGAAAAGGTGACCGCAGGCTCTAAATCACTGAATCACTGAACCTCTACATCCCTGCTCAGCCAATCAAATTCAAGGTAGTGAAATATGACCGTTGGCATATTTCACCTATAAAGGGGGCAGTTGAAGAAGAGTAAACACACGACACAGACATACAGTGAGACAAGTGAGAAATTCTAAGAGCATTTATTCTACAAGTGATAAGACTGTGTTGTTCTAGAAAGCCTAAGTGCTAAAATAAAAGTGTGTGTTTTACAATTTCGGTGTAAATTGTAAGAGTGTTATCGAGCAGGAAATAAGTCTCGATCGGATTGTACTTGCATTCCTTAGTGAATATCCTTCTCGCGGTTTCGAGAGGAAGGGGTGACGTAGGAGTTTTATCTCCGAACATCCATAAAATCTGTCTTGTCATTTACTTCCTGCCGGTTCCATTATCTAACCGATCCGTACCACTATAATCTACTTAACTTTATCTAAGCCGAATCACCAGGTTACCGAAACCGACCCACCATTCTCTTTAACCTTCATCATCCGAAACCGGTTCTGCCTATTATACAAGTGTGTTGCTTCAACCTGAAAGCAAACCTCTTCCGCGCTTGAACCTAGTTCAAGGGTTTGTGACAGGTTGTGTAGTATTGAAACCCCGGTGTTAATCTCTAACCGGATTAACTACCACCCTTCGAGTGAGAACCGCTAACCGGTCCAACCCCGGTCCTCCAGCGGCTTCCTAGATCCTAACAGTTGGTATCAGAGCAGTTAGTTTCAATACTCAAGCAAGCATGTTTCAGGATAGGCCTCCAATGCTAGAAGGTGATGACTTTGCCAACTAGAAGGCACGCATGCACCTGCACTTAATCACTTTGGATGATGAGATGGAGTCCATTATGGCCGAAGGACCGATAATCATTGATAAGGACAGAAAGGAATGGACGGCTGAAGATAGGAGAAGAAACAACCTGGATAATCATGCTAGAAACTGGATCTCCAACAGTGTGGATAGAAACACATACTGCAAGATCAGAGACTGCAAAACCGCGAAGGAGACATGGAACACGGTTATCCAGATCTTTGAGGGTAATGAAAGAACAAAGGAAAACAAGATAATGGTGGCTACACAGAAGTTTGAAAGCATCAAAATGAAACCGGGAAAAAACAATGAAGGAGTACAGTGACCGGTTCACTGGTGTGTTAGATGAGCTAGCAACTCTTGGCAAGAGGTATGACAACAAGGAGGTCATCATGAAAGCTTTAAGATCTCTTCCAAGTGCATGAGACATAAAGACAATGGTAATGAGGGAATCAAACTGCCTAAACAAGATGAAGTTGCACGACGTATTCGAAGATCTTAAGGCATATGAGTTTGAAATGAGATCTAGAACTGAAGAAGAGGTTTCGGCCTCAACCTCAACTAGAGCATTGATCACACCCATAGAACCGGTTGCTCCTGTTCCAGCACCGATCAGAACCGCCGAACAGTTCACCGAGGATTCCATGGCAATGCTTGCACAGAAGTTTGGGAGGTTCATGAAAAGAAGCCAACCGACAAACAACTACTATGGCGATAAATCCAATATAAGGTGCTATAACTGCAACTGTTTGGGACATTTTAAGTGGGAATGCAGGATACCAAGGAGGGATACCCGGAAACCAGATAATCAAGATAACTGAAATAATTATCAACAAACCGGTGAAGGAAGTGAGGTACCGAAAGCACTGATAGCCGATGATGGAGGAAGCTTATGGGCTCACAGTGACAGTGATGATGAACTCACATGCCTCATGGCAAATGAGGAACAGGTATTTGACTCTCCTTGTGATGAATTTACTAAAGATGAATTATACAATGCATTGAATGACATGGTAGAAGAATATAGGAACTTACTAGCCATGCTGCCTAAGCACCTCAACATTAGAACCGACCCTATAATACCCATTCCGACAGAACTAGAGGTACCCATTATAACCGAACCGGAGGTCGTAAAACCTGATGATACCCATATTTTAGAAACCGAATTAGATCCTAAGACCGAACAATCTAGTGAACCGGCTAGAGAACTAACCGAGGAAGAAAATGCCCGACTCCAATATAAGATGGTTGCATATAAGAGATCTAGTGATATAGTAAAGAAAATGTGTAGTCATTACAGACATCCCCGTTGCAAGTTCGGCCTAGGATACACAGAGGATAACTCAAAAGACCAAAAACCCGTAGAGAAAGTAAGGTTTACAAGAAGTAACCTTCCCCTTATAAGATTCCTTAAAAGCTCCTGGACCGCTGAAAAAGAATTGACCGCATACTATAGGGAAGAAAAGCTAAAATACGACTATGTTGGTCCAACCGACTCTGAGAAATGGCTTGACCCTGTGAAAAGAAAAGCCGAAATCCTTAAATATATGAAAACCTATCCTGAACCGCATAAGCCAAACCAAAGATCACCAAACCGAAGATCACCACCATTTAAGACCTATGTAGAAAAACCGAGATACACAAGACCGAGTGCCAAAAGGACGGTTAAAACCCTATCAAAGAAGACTGTCCGGCTTATCAAGGTTTGGATACCCAAGGGACTAATCGCATGTGGACCCAAGTAAATGTGGGTACCAAATAGTTGTAAATATGTACATTTTGCAAGATCTAAAGAAACGGCTAGGAAACTCTGAATGGTTCTTGGATAGCGGCTGCTCCAGGCACATGACCGGAAATAACAACTTGCTAACCGACATCAGAATAGAAACCGGTGCTCTAATCACATTCGGTGATAACTCTAAAGGTAGAATTGTGGGCAAGGGTAAGATTGTCCATGGTAACCTAACTATTGATAATGTACTTTTAGTTGAAAACCTACGTTTTAACCTGCTCAGCATTAGTCAGATGTGTGATGTTGGATACACGGTAGAATTTCTTAAACATGCATGCTTAGTTAAGAACTCTCAAGGTACTATACTGCTAACCGGAAATAGGATAGGTAATATTTACAAGGTAGACTGGAAAACTAAAGTAGAATATCCTATATGCATGATAGCTAAGACTGATCAAACCTGGTTATGGCATAAGAGACTAAACCATCTGAACATGAAAACTTTAAACTACATTCGCGGTAAAAAGCTAGTTGAAGGTATTCCTGATATAGTATTTAATCAGGATAAGGTCTGCTCAGCTTGTCAAATGGGTAAACAAACTAGGTCAACCTTTAAGAGTAAAGGAAATATCCAATCTAGCCGATGCTTAGATCTTCTTCATATGGACTTATTTGGACCGATTCAGGTCGTTAGCATAAGAGGTATGCTTTACACCATGGTAGTTATTGATGATTATTCTAGATTTACATGGGTAATATTTCTACCATCTAAACGTGAAACCGCATCAAACCTAATTACACTCCTTAAACGCTTGCAAAATGAAAAATCAACTCGCATTAATAGCATTCGAAGTGATCGAGGTACCGAATTTACCAATAGTACATTAACCGCATATCTTGAAGAATCCGGCATTAGACATGAGTTGTCTAGTGCTAAGACTCCTCAACAAATTGGCCTGGCCGAGAGAAGAAACCGGACTCTCAAGGAAGTCGCACGGTCCATGATAGCCGATTCCGACATTGCTCAGAAATTTTGGGCTGAGGCTATCAATACTGCATGTTATACACAAAACCGGTCTTTAATAAACAAATTTCACAACAAAACACCGTATGAGGTCTATTTTAACAGAGTTCCCAAACTTAAGTACCTCAATATTTTCGGTTGTAAATGTTATATACATATAAATGGGAAAAACCAACTCTCTGTTTTTGATGCAAAAACCGATACCGGGATCATGCTAGGATATTCAGCAGTAAGTAAAGCATATAGAGTGTATAATAATAGAACTGCAACCATGGAGGAAACACTTCACGTTGTTTTCGATGAATCGGTTGAAAATAATACTGCATCATGCTTTGATCTACACAAGAGATTGGAAAACAACAATATCCATTCTGATAGTGAAGATGAGACTCCGGTCTTCAGGCGGTTTGTCCATGACCAAATGGGTAACATCGAAACCCAGCCGGATCAAGCTGTCCCACAACATGAAGCTGACACTTCGGTTCAATCCGAGGAAGTCGGTCGGTCTGACAATCCTGTTCAGCCTATCGACGCGTCTAGCCTTGATCAAGTAAACGGTAATTTGGTAGACATCCCTGAACTGAACCTCAGAAGAAACAGTAAACATCCTCCTGAGAAAATTATAGGTGACCCTTCAGAACCTGTTCGAACTAGGCGTCAACTTCTGGAGGAATACTTCAATTCCGCATTTATATCCCAGATTGAGCCGAAAAGAATAGATGAAGCATTGTCAGATCCGGACTGGATCTTGGGAATGCAAGAAGAGCTAAACCAGTTCGAGAGTAGTAAAGTCTGGTACCTAGTGCCTAGACCGAAAGATCAATCGGTCATAGGAACAAGATGGGTATTTAGAAACAAACTCAATGAGGACGGTTTGGTCACGAGGAACAAAGCCAGATTAGTGGCTCAAGTCTACAAACAGGAAGAAGGCATTGATTTTGAAGAATAATTTGCTCATGTGGCCAGGATTGAAGCCATTAGGATTTTTCTAGCCTTTGCTGCTTTCAAAAACTTCAAGGTTTTTCAAATGGATGTTAAGAGCGAATTTTTAAATGGTGAATTACGTGAAGAGGTGTATGTTGAACAACCACCCGGTTTCAAAAACGCTGCATTTCCAAACCATGTATACCGGTTAAATACAGCTTTAAACGGTCTAAAGCAAGCACCTAGAGCCTGGTATGATACATTAACCGCATTTCTGTTACAACATGATTTCACCATCGGTTCGGTAGATAAAACGTTGTTTAAATTTGAAAAGAAGGAACATATCCTACTTATTCAAATCTATGTAGATGATATCATTTTCGGTTCCATCGATCCTAAACTATGTGATAAATTCTCAAAAATGATGACTGACAAGTTTGAAATGAGTATGATGGGAGAATTAAGCTTCTTCCTAGGTCTTCAGGTTAAGCAACTCAAAGAAGGAACTTTCATAAGTCAACCCAAGTACACCAAGGAGCTTCTAAAGAAGTTTGGAATGGACACATGCTCCTCAGCGGCTACTCCAATGAGCTCATCGATTAAATTGGACAGGGATGATGAGGGCCAATCGGTAGACCAGATCGCATACCGGGGCATCATCGGTTCTCTCCTATACTTGACAGCGAGTAGACCGGACATTCTGTTTGCAGTCGGTGTGTGTAGGAGATTCCAAGCAAATCCAAAACAATCCCACTACACAGCCGCAAAAAGGATACTAAAGTATCTAAAGGCACATCTGATGTCGGTCTGTGGTATCCAAAGGACTCGTCCTTTAATCTAACGAGCTATTCGGATGCAGACTATGCAGGCTGTAAGATCGACAGAAAAAGCACCAGCGGAACATGTCAGTTCCTAGGTGACCGGCTTGTTTCCTAGCATAGCAAGAAACAAACATCGGTGGCCACATCGACTGCAGAAGCTGAATACCTGGCGGCCGGAAGCTGCTGTTCACAATTACTTTGGATCCAACAACAGCTGAAGGACTTCGGTGTCACAGCCGAAGAGTCCCCGATCTTCTGTGACAACACGAGTGCCATAGCAATAACTTACAATTCGGTTCTCCATTCTAGGACCAAGCATATTGACATACGGCACCACTTCATCCGGGAACATGTCACGCTGAAGCATATCCGGCTGGAATACGTATCGACTGACCAACAAGTGGCCGATATCTTCACGAAGCCTCTACAGGAAGCTAAGTTCTCTCAATTCAGACTTACTCTCGGTTTAACCGACATTAGTCAGTTCCTTCCTAAGGATGCTTAAAGGGAAACCGGTTCGGACAGATAAAACTGGTAGTTCCTCCTAAACTGTTGGACTTCAAATTTTCAAGATACCTATGGAAGAACCGCTCAGCTCATCAGATAGAGTAAACCGACCGGCTACTTGGTGCATGCACCAAATAACCGCATCGGGATGAACAACTGATGACTGACCGGTTTGTAAGCAGGTTATCATAGATTATTTGAATTCCAAATATAAGTGGAATAATTATCAGTGTTTAAAGATATCTGCTCTGAAACATTGCCTTTTCAAAGTAAAATGGTCGCACCTAAAAAGACGTGAAGATTTGATGATATCTTTCACAGTCCAGGTCTATGACCAACACCCTATACTGCAAACATACCTATTTCATGCAATATCTCTTATCCTACAGTTAATAGATATCATCACATGTAATACCTGGACAATAGGATATTCCCCAAACTAGTATTTAAGTGAAGCGAACATTCACCAAAACACTCACAAGACAAAAGATCATTCTCTCACTAAGGCAAAAAAAAATGTCTCAGTTCCCCAACATCCTTCAGGTTGATTTTCAATCCTGTTCAAGCACAGAACACTATGAGGTGTATAAGATGATCAAATCCCTGGAAGATACCGGTCTTTGGTACTTCCTGGACGACAAGCACACCATATATCCTGAATCAATATTCGAATTCTTCTATCACGCAAGGGTATTCAGGGGGACCCCCCACTTTGAAACTCACATCCAATCTAAGGTGGGAGGCATCATCTTTGATTTCATTGAGAAAGATTTTGCGCGGTGCTTTAGCCTGCCAAAGCAAGGGTTGACAGATCTCGATGTTCCGGCCAACATAAAAGCCGAGATCTCCCTCACCCTCGCACGATCTGACGAACCGGTTGAGGATCACGGTACGAAATCACACTTGAGAGCTGAATATCAGCTTCTCAATGATGTGATCGGTAGGAGCATCTTCGGGAAAGATGTCACAAATACCTACAGTACCTCGACCTTCAACATGATAGCGGCTATAATCACCGGCACACCGGTGAACTGGTCCAGGGTGCTGTTTGACGTCCTCATTTGGATGGTTGGCATCCGATCAGTCGGTCTCATTCTCCAACTAAGCTGCCTTTTTGAGGAGCTGGGTGTTCCGACCTGTCCCGGAGAAGGTCTGAACCAAGCCCAAGTGCTGACCAAAGAGATAACCGACTCCTTCTATGAGCAGTTCGAGAGAGCTTGGAGAAGGAGGAACCGCCATAACAACCCTACCGGTGTCGTCAACTCCCAAGCATACTGAGGAACTCCTTCCTGCACCTGGTCGTTTTGTTTCATGCACCGAGTGTATCCTTATCCAACCTATCTTTGATCGTTTCGGTTTGATCCATGTTTTCTTCGGGCTTCCTTACGTTTAATTCGATCTTATGCTTACTTCGGTGTTATTCATGACTTTTTCGGTATTATCTATGTTATTTTCAGTCTCTTTTGATTAACCGCGTTTGTGTTAATGCAATTAATGAAAGAGAAATCCTTAATTAATGAGATAACCCCCAACCACCTGAACATTTACTATCCAACCAACTTGGTTACTTCTCAACTAATACCTACCTCGAGCTCCGCAATCTGCCTCTTCCCAATAAACATTGGAAACATAAAGATTCTCTTGTCTAATAAAACAAAACTAACAATCAAAGTTCATGTTTTCCCTCCAAAACCGACCTTATATAAAGGGCCATCCTTCACTCAGCTCAACACATCCTAACACATATATCACTTCTGAAATTTCTTGAATTCTATCTCTCTCAAAACCGTAATCATGCCGAGCCGAACCTTGGGAAATTTTTTAAGCATCGATTTTGATTCATGTATGGAGGAATGGGACGGGCTGCACGCAAAGGAACTCATGTTCGACTCCCTCATTCTTACCGGCCTTCGACCGTTCCTCGAAGAATCCGGTCCGATTCTGACTGAGGACGTTAAAGCGTTCTTCAGAAGCGCCTGCATCAGGGGCAATTACATTGTCTCTACGGTAAGGGACCACACTTTCTGGCTCGATGAAGCCGACTTTGCCTCCCTATTCAACCTTCCCACAGAAGGGTTTTCTGATTTTCCACCTCTAAAGGGGCTTGACAAATTCTATTACGCACTCCTCTTTTCTGGAACCATGGAACCGGTGGAAGACCATGGGCCCAAAAACCTTCTGGGGAGACACGCTCAACTTCTCCTTGAGATTGTCACTCGGTTCATTCTTTGTCAGTCCCCTAATCAGCGGTACTCAAAGAACACCTACAACATAATGACCAACATCTTTAGCAAAAAGGCCATCAACTGGTCCACGGTCATCTTCCAACGTCTGAAATCCATGGTGATAACCAAGAAAGGTCTTGGCTATGCACCTCACATCAGCAAACTAATTCTCACATACCGGCCAGAGTTTGGACCGGGTACACCGGCTTCACCCTCGAACATCCTTGATAAGGATTCGGTGGAGGAAAGGATTTCCAGAATGTTTCTTCCATAAGCTGTATTTTTCCATTTTTATGTATGCTTATTTCAATCTATCTGTCGGTTTCCCTTCTGCAATGCTTCATGAATACAATCTCATTTCAGTTTAAATGACCGAGTTATCTTAACATCTTGAATATACATCTAAGTAACCGATTAACATTATCAAAACAACCGCCTTCCTATCCGGCTTCAAATAAAAACCGATTAAACTCAAAAGATTGCGAAACTCTGCTCACTCTAAATAACCGGTTAATTTAGAAACCGCAGCATCAATCGGTCTCGAAAGAGGATTGCGTCATCAATGGCGAAAGCCCCCCGCCCATGGATTGGCGCCTATTCCATTCCCGCCCATGGTTTGCCGCCCATTTGGGTTGGAGGGAAATTTCCCGCCCAATGTTGATGGGACGGTTGGGCTTCCAGACCGCACATATATAAGGGACTCTCGGCTATTTTATTTCATTCTCACGCGATATTACTTTCTCTCTCTAAGCTCTCAAACTCTCTGAAGCGGTTATTCCTCAAACTTTCTCAAACTCTCTAAGATGGGGCGCGATTCGGCCTTGTTTAAACACTTGACTCAGGTGGATTTCGAGGAAATCCGACAGAAAGGCACGCCTGCGGCAAAAGTGGTTATTGACCGGGTAGCCGGAGCCGGTCTGGAATATTTTCTTGGCGGTCCTCATGTTCTGTATAAGGATGCGGTTAAGGAATTCTTCAATACCGCAACTATCTCTGACGATAAGATCACCGCAACTGTATGCGGTACTGAAATAGAGCTCACCGAGGCATCGGTGGCAAAGAGCCTCCGCCTTCCAACAGCCGGTCAGGATGCAACGGCAGACATAGAGATTAAAACTTTTGAGGCAGCTTGCCAGATACTCTCGGCGACTAAGGAGACGATAAAAGTATCCGGTAGCAAATCAACGTTGAAACCGGAGTATATTCCAATTTGTGATATCTTCGCAAGGGCGATTCTAGCAAGGGGAGGAAATTACAGCAGCCTAATCAAGGACAAAATCAGGATGCTGTTCGGCCTAATAGAGGGGACAAAGGTTAACTGGGCAAAGGCAGTGTTCCACAATTTGATGGAAATGGTGAAATCGGACTCAAACCGGTCATAGGGATACGCTGTTCCTCTCGGTAAGATCTTCCTTCACCATAATCTCAACATCGGTCCCGGCGTCACTATCTCCTCAAGAAGCCTAATACGATCCAAACAATTCCTGGAAAGGAAGCAGTCGGCCCCCGGTTCCACAGGTGGCCGAAAGAAGGCAACCGGCAAGAAAGCGGCCCCAGCCAAAGAAAAGGCCGAAAGCAAAGGAAAAGAGAAAGTAATCTTCTCGGAACCGCCACATCCAACGGAGGAGGAAGAGTCGGCTTCCCCTTCTGAAAGAACCGAATCAGAAAAGACCGATGACGAAAGATCGGCCAATGAAGAAAAAGCATTCGGGCCAGAGCCCCGATAATGTCGGTCCTGACGCAAATTCTGAGACCACCGAAGGCGGTGAAGAAGCTGGTGAAGAAGGCGGTAATGAAAGAGGTAACGAAGAGGAGAAGGAGGACGAAGAAGCAGAAGCCGATAGGATAGCGCTCAAACTTCTAAAGGGCACTAAATAGCGAGCCGAGACGATTGAAGAAATATACCTGGAATGGCACGAGCACCGGTTCGGCAAACGGTATAGGCAAATCGTACCGGGCTACACCGACGAGGAATGCTTCCAAAGACTGAAGGAAGTGGAGGACGTGGTCATGGATCTCACTAAATCCGATACCATTGAAGAGGTACTAAACTGAACCTACCTCTTAAAACCGCGAGCACAACTACGGAAGCTAACCATACGCATCCGGAAGATTACGGCGAAGTTCGAAGAGGTGGGATCGGAGGACACCTTAACACCGCTGGTGTTGGAAAGGCTTGAAAAAGCCAAAGGAGACCTTATTCAAGAAATTGACCGGCTGGAGGCAATGTACGGTCAAAGGGAAATACCGGTCTATACAGCTCCCCGGATCGATACAAGTCCAGCTCACTGTCCGACACCTCCAAGGGAGAATCCGGCAACAGAGGATTCCGATGAAAGGACGGACCCTCCTCTCACCGGGCAATCTCCATTCAAACAACCGGAAGTCTCCGAACCGGCCGTCACAAAAGAATGGGTTGAGAGCCGCTTTCAAGAGTTTGAAAACTCCGAGGTTTTTCCTTTGAAGGAGAAATTCCAAAGAACCGTTTGCTCGGCACTCAAGTTCGCCAACACCACAAGGCAACGTTTGGAGAGAACAGAAGACCGGTTCTCAGAAATCGATGAAGATCAACGGGAAGAAGCGGTTCTGCGCAACAAACACCTTAGGCGAACCGTAATTTTGGAGGATACGACCTTGAGATAAAAGAGAACTTTGCCCGGCTTGAAAGAGAGACCGATGAACGACTGACAGAAGTTACTAAGGATCTGGTCGGTACAACACTTGATAGGGTCTCCGATCTTGAAAAGAAGAATGCCGGTCTCGAGGACGAACTCAAGGCGCTTTCCACACAAGTTAACGAACTGCTCCAAGCCAAGATGAATGCGGATGCCGCGGCTGTAGAGGCTGATGCCCGAGCGGCTAAGAAGGTCCAAGATGCGCTGGACGATGAAACAAGAAAAGAAAAGGAGGCACCGCGTCCATCGCAACTTACCGAGGAGGAAGAAGCCGAACGAATTCGAAGAGCAGGGGCTAAGTTCCCGGGATTTGCAAAGACGGTAGCCGCTCAAGCTGCGAAGGATGATGCGCGGTTAGAAAGGGAAAGTCAGAGGCTACAAGGCTATGCAGCCGCTAACAAAAAGAAGAAGGACACCTCTGCATCTTCGATACCGGCGAAACGGAAAAGAGAATCCTCGAAGAAAGCTCAAGTGGCCGACCTGCTGAATGTGGTAACTGACACGGTTATCGAGAGTATATCGGATCAGGCAACTCACGTCGAAGAAGAGGTTGAAGTGCACCTACATCGGCGACCCACAAAACAACGAGCCTCCGGATCGGCCAGTCGACCGCAACCAGCGAAGAAAAAGCGGAACATATATGACTTCTCGGACTCAGAATAGGGGCTCTTTTTCCTTTATCTATGCTTGTCTTAGTATTTCTATATGCTATTATCTAATTTCGGTTATATATATATAAAGTTACTTTTGAAACCGGCCATCTTTTGCATCTCTACTTGGTTTTGATCATTTTAAATAAAATAATCAAAAAGGGAGAAATTGATAAGATAAAAGATAAGATTTTCCGAAAACCGAAAACTTTTCTCAAAATTTCTTTTCCAAATTTTTCGAAATATTCTCCCAAGTTAGTTTCAAAAATCCGGACAAACAAAACAACCGGCCTACGTTTGCAAACTTACATGATTTTGATAATTTTAAATAAAATAATCAAAAAAGGAGAAATTGTTAGATAAAATCAGACCGGTTCAAATAAACTTAACTTAAATAAATCTTCCATGCAGGAACAAGGAACCGGACCGGACAAACAAAAGAACCGGCTAAGAAAACTAGCCGGTCAAGCTACTAAACCGACCAAGAATACTTGGAACATGACCGCACAAAGAAAGGATCGGCCAAAACTTAAAACCGGAATCATCAAACAGCCGACCAACCACAAGGCAAAGGAATAACTGGAAGAAGTCCGGTTACATCACTCGTACCGGAAGCCATCCGGTTAAGTCAAATGACCGACCAGTACAAGAAGACAATTCGGGTATCTGTTGAGAATGATACCAAAGGAACAGAATGAACACTTCCATATCTATACAAGTCTGAGGAAAGTCTGCAGACTGTAGAAGACAGTCCTACAGGATCTTTCCACTTCGGGATAAGTCAGAAAGGAGATCTTCCAAGTACAGACAACTGTCTAACAGATAGTGTCTACATTGAGTAAAAGACAAACCTAGCAGGTTTGTCTTACACACCGGAAGAACAGACTGCCAGGCCTGAGGTTGACCGTCAGGTCTGAAAAGGTGATCGTAGGCTCTAAATCACTGAATCACTGAACCTCTGCATCCCTGCTCAGCCAATCAAATTCAAGGTAGTGAAATATGACCGTTGGCATATTTCACCTATAAAAGGGGCAGTTGAAGAAGAGTAAACACACGACACAGACATACAGTGAGACAAGTGAGAAATTCTAAGAACATTTATTCTACAAGTGATAAGACTGTGTTGTTCTAGAAAGCCTAAGTGCTAAAATAAAAGTGTGTGTTTTACAATTTCGGTGTAAATTGTAAGAGTGTTATCGAGCAGGAAATAAGTCTCGATCGGATTGTACTTGTATTCCTTAGTGAATATCCTTCTCGCGGTTTCGAGAGGAAGGGGTGACGTAGGAGTTTTATCTCCGAACATCCATAAAATCTGTCTTGTCATTTACTTCCTGCCGGTTCCATTATCTAACTGATCCGTACCACTATAATCTACTTAACTTTATCTAAGCCGAATCACCAGGTTACCGAAACCGACCCACCATTCTCTTTAACCTTCATCATCCGAAACCGGGTCTGCCTATTATACAAGTGTGCTGCTTCAACCTGAAAGCAAACCTCTTCCGCGCTTGAACCTAGTTCAAGGGTTTGTGACAGGTTGTGTAGTATTGAAACCCCGGTGTTAATCTCTAACCGGATTAACCACAACCCTTCGAGTGAGAACCGCTAACCGGTCCAACCCCGGTCCTCCAGCGGCTACCTAGATCCTAACACTTTTGCATTACCAGGATCCAGTCGGGATTTGACAACGCTTCATCCACCTTTTCCGGCTCAATTTGTGATATGAAAGCTGAGTTTTCATAGTGTTCCAAATTTTGTTGCCTAGTTCGGACGGGTGAGGATATGTTACATATTATTAGTTCAAGAGGATGATTTTTGTTCCTTCTGAGGTTTATCCGAGACGTGTCTTTCAAGCGTTCAGTTGGCTGATCAAGGTTAGACTGATCGGTAGGCTGAACAGAGTCAGACCGACCGATTTCTTCAGTTGAAACTGGAGAGTCAACTTTCTACGGTAAAGCAGCTTGAACAGGCTGAGGTTCAGCGCCAACCGCTTGATCATGGACAAAACGTCTATAAACCGGAACCTCATCTTCATCATCAGAATAAATATTGAAATTTTCTATTCTGTTGTGAAGGTTGAAGGGTAAGGCAATATTTCGTTTAATCGATTCATCAAAAACAACGTGAGATGTTTCTTCAACTGTTAAAGTTCTTGTATTATAGATTCTATATGCTTTACTTACAGCTGAATATCCCAACATTATTCCTTCATCGGATTTGGCATCAAAAGCGGTCAAATAATTTTTGTCGTTGTTATGAACAAAGCATTTACTACCGAAAATTCTAAAATACTGTATGTTTGGAATTCTATCATAGTATATCTCAAAATGAGTTTTAGAAAATCGTTTAGTTACTAGAGACCGGCTTTTAGTATAACATGCGGTATTGATATCCTCGGCCCAAAAATTTTGAGCAATACCCGAATCGGCTATCATTGACCTTGCGGCTTCCTTGAGAGTTCGGTTTCTTCTCTCAGCCAGGCCGTTTTGTTGAGGAGTTCTGGCACTAGACAACTCGTGTCTAATACCGGAATCATCAAGAAAAGTAGTTAACTTGCTGTTTGTAAACTCGGTTCCTCTATCACTTCTGATTTTGTTTATCCGAATAGATTTTTCATTTTGTATTCTCAAAATCAGTTTAATCAGGTTTGGTGTTGCTTGATTTTTAGAAGCTAAAAATATTACCCAAGTAAATTTAGAGTAATCATCAACGACTACCATAGTGTATTGCATGCCTCCTAGGCTTGTTACTCTAACCGGACCAAACAGATCCATATGTAGGAGTTCTAAACATCGTTCGGATTGATGATTTCCTTTACTTTTGAAAGAAGACTTTATTTGTTTACCCATTTGACATGCATCACATACTTTATCTTTTGAAAACTTGACATTTAGAAAACCGTAAACTAATTCCCTAGAACATATGAAGTTTATTGTTTTGAAGTTCAAATGGTTTAGCCGTTTGTGCCAGAGCCAGTTTGGGTCATTTCCAGCTATCATGCATACAGGATTTTCAAACTTAGTTTTCGAATCAACTTTGTAAATATTTCTTATCCGGTTACCGGTTAATAGAATATCATTTTGATGATCTTTAACTAAACATGCATTTTTATGAAACTCAGCTTTGTATCCTACATCGCACATTTGATTAATGCTTAACAGGTTGAAATGCAAATTTTCTACCAACAATACATTGTTTATAGACAAGTTACCATGGACAATCTTACCCTTGCCCACAGTTCTACCTTTTGAGTTGTCATCAAATGTGATAACTGCTCCGGTTTCATAAGTGATATCTGCTAGTAGTCAACTATTACCGGTCATGTGTCTTGAGCATCCACTGTCCAAATACCATTCCAAGTTCCTTAGCCGGTTGCTTCTCCTAACCTGCAAAAAATAAATATTTACACCTTTTGGTACCCACATTCAGTTGGGTCCGTGGTTGATTAGTCGCTTTGGGATCCAGACCTGGATAAGTCGGATCACTTTCCCGGTATTGGTTCTTATGGTATTTGGCTTAACTTCTTGCTCTTTGCTCAAAAATGCCTTATATCGTGGTGATGAGTAGTTTTGATTTTGAGGTTCATTTGTTTTGTTTTGTTTTGTTTTGTTTTGTTTTGTTTTGTTTATCTTCTGACCGGTTGGTTTTTCTTCTCTCAGGATGAAGCCATTTTTCAGACTCGGTTGGACTTACATATTTTAGTTCCGGTTTTATGACATTTTCTACTTCATTGTTGGTTGAAGAGCTCTTGACAAATCTTACGAAAGGAAGATTGTCTTTTGTGAGTTCCATCCCATTAGATTGATTTGGTTTATTTGATTTGTTTTGTTTGTATCCAATACCAAATTTACACTTAGGATGCCTTTTATACTTGCACATCTGATCTACGGCTTTACGGGATCTTTCCCAAGCAGCCGTAATGTACTGTATTCGTTCATCTTCTTTAGTTACCAGTTGAACTGTCTCCTCATTTTGTAAGGATAGTTTAGTCGGTTCATATACTGTGGTTTCGCATGGCTCACCAGCGATACCACTTGACTCTACGTTTTTATGTTCCACCCGAGTCGGTATATAAGCAGATATGTTTCTGAACTCAGCGACCATTTCGTTGAGTGCAGAAATCAGATCTGCTTTAGTAAATTCATCAGAGGAAAAATCAAATACCTCTTCGTCGTTTGCCATGAAGCATGTTACTCTATCTTCATCATTCTCGTTATCGAAGTACGCCCATTCACTTCCACCGTCGGATGCGATGAGTGCCTTTTGTATTTCTTTTCCTTCATCGGCTTGCTGATTATCATTCCTTTGGTAATCGTTTCTTTGGTTGTCATTTCTCCGGTAATCGTTCCCTTGATAGTTGTTACCCTGATACCGGTTACCTTGATAGTTGTTGTTTTGGTAGTTGTTTTCCGGTTTTCGATCATCTCTTCTTGGTTTCCTACACTCTGACCTGAAATGTCCAAAACCATCACAATTATAACATCTTTTATTTGATTTATCAACATAGTTATAATTAAAACTGTTGTTAGATGGCGATTGGTTCTTCTTCATGAATCTCCAGAATTTCTGAGCTAGCATCGCCATCACATCTTCACTGATCTGGTCAGCGTTTTTGACTGGAGCCGGAGCGGTTGATACATGGACCGCCGGTTCCACAGAGGTAACCAGAGCTCTAGTTGCGGTTGACGTAGATTCCTCGTCTTCGATCCGAGACTTGATCTCGAACTCGTATGCTTTTAGATCTTCGAACACATCATGCAACTTCATCTGCCCGAGATTGCTTGACTCCCTCATCACCATGGTTTTGATATCCCATGTGCTCGGTAGTTATCTTAATGCTTTAATAATTACTTCCCGGTTATCATATCTTTTTCCGAGTGTTTGTAGCTCGTTGACTACACTGGTGAACCGGTTGCTGAACTCTTTCATGTTTTTCCCGGTTTCATCCTGATGTTCTCATATTTTTGAGTAGCCACCAAGATTTTGTTTTCTTTTGTTCTTTCGTTTCCTTCATGGATCTGAATGATCGTTTCCCAGGCTTCATTTGCATTTTCACAATCTGATATTTTGTTCAGTGTATTATCGTCTATAGCCTTGTGGATGTGTCTCATGCAATGGTTGTCCAGGTTACTCCTTCTTCGATCTTCAATTGTCAATGCGTCTATTTCCTTGTTGATCTTTATTGGTCCTCCCTTCAGAACCCTGCTCATCTCATCATCCAGCGTAATCAGATGAAGATACATCTGTTTCTTCCAGCTGTTAACGCTTCACTGTTTAGCATTGGTGGTTTGTCGCTGTGGGTCATGTTTCTCATCTTCTTTGGTTGCTTGAGTGTTAAGAACCTGGCTCTGATACCACTTGTTAGGATCAGGGTCGCCCTTGGAGGACCGGGGTTCCGGTTTCTGAGGGTTTGACCGCTTACAACAACACAACACGCACACTTGGTGATAGTCCGGTTAAAGACTAAAACTGTTCTCAACACTACGCAAACTGTCACAGACTCTTGAACCGGGTTCAATGGCGGAAATGTCTATTTCAGTTTGAATCAACACACACGACTTAGATGAGGTTTATGAGGAGTCGGTTTAAGGAGTATGTATAGACCGGTTTTGTTTAAGGAGTAGGATTATATTTCGGTTAGTATTGGTTCGGTTTTAAGTAAATAAGCAGGAAATAAGTAAAAGACACACGACAGAATTTTTTATGGATGTTCGGAGCAAACCCTCCTACGTCACCCCTTCTTCTCATATTATGAGAAGGATCTCCACTAACTTTGAATGTTACAACACTCACAACTGCCGGACGAGCCTAACTCACTACTCGTCGGTTACACCACTTCACTCTTGTTGTAATACAATAATTCAATACAACGACAATGCTTTCGGTAAATGAAACAACTATTTAGGATCGCGCGTGAGATTTCTTTCTCTCTCTTAAGATATTTTCAGAACTGTTATGAATGAAGTCGCTTCGTCTTCCTTTTATAGTAAATAAGATCCCAACGGTCATCTTCTTCTCTCACCGTGGGATTGGTCAGTTTAAAACCATGCCGGTTCAGAGATGTTGCGTGCACGTTTCATCTTTCTGACACTTGGAAAGCATGCATATACCGGTCAGGTATTAATGACGTAGTCGGCTTGCAGTTCTGGACACGTGTCAAACATGCACCTTCCGGCTGTCTGATTTGGATCTTCGGATAAGCGGATCATCATTGTTTTTATCGCATGCTTCTGATCCGGATCTTATCTTCTTGCATTTTCTCAAGAAACATCTATTTCGTCATATTACGTCATCTTTGTAATTCTGAGTTTCCGGTTGACCCTTTCGTAATATGGTCCGGCTGGAGTATGAACTTTTCTTTGCTAGCTAGTCAGTCTGAACTGTTGAAGTTGGTTCCTCTTGATCATGACTTGATCATCTGGAGCCGGATTGCTTTGATATATTCTTCAGCCGGTTTATGCGGTCTCCAGCCGGTTTATACGACTTGGTCTGTTCCTGCACATGAGAGTTAATAGTAGTTTAGTTTTCTGGCCGGTGAAAATTAACTTACTTAATTTTTCTATCAAATCTTAATCACACTTTTATACACCTCTTATTCCTCGATAACTAACCATCGATCTCAATTATATTTCCACACGCCTCTTATCCATTGGCAAACAAATCACCAATCTCAATCACATTTTAACATGTCTTTTATCACTCGATAAACCAACCACCAATCACAATCACACTTTTACACATCTCTTATACATCAACAAAACAATCACCAATCTCAACCGACCTTTAATCTCGTGACCTCACAATTACTTGTTATTAGCCTCTTATCACTTGGCAAACCACGTCTCAATCATACTTTTACACATCTCTTATCCATAAGAAAACCAACTACCAATCTCAATCGACATTTAACTTCGTGAAGTCAAACATTGGTTAATCAAATATTTGATTCATATATTTTAATCACTCTCATTTGTTACTAGTCTCTTATCCCTCGGCTAACCACATCACAATCACACTTTAATTCATATTTTTAACCACTTAGTTTGTTATCGGCCTCTTATTCCTCGACTAACCACATCACAATCACACTTGATTAAAATGTTGTACTTTTTTGTTATGTTGAAAGTTCGAAACATACATATAACATTTTTAAATTTGTTTTTAACTATATTAAGTTTATGGGGGTCAACCCACAATCCGACCAAATTATTCATTTACACTTACATGTATATATAAATTAACCATAACTCTTGAACCGACAAACCAAAGAAATTCAAATTAAGCATTATTATTTAGTTAAAAAGTTGAACTTATATTGTTAGGAATGTCGCACGTTCATCAAATTTTGTGTTGAGTTTAAAATATAAAGACTTATTAGTCTAGTTTGTTAAATAGTTGTACATGTTATGTTGCTAATTGAAAACCTAGATATAGCATTTTTAATTTTAATTTTAACCGTTTGAAGTTTATATGCAGTTCAACTCACGATCCAACTCAAGTATCCATTACTCTCACGTATATATAGATTAGTTAGTTAAAAATTTGAACTTATATTGTTACGAATTTCGCACGTTTATTAAATTTTGTGTTGAATTTAAAATATAATGTCTTATTAGCCTAGTTGGTTAAATGGGTGTACTACTCTCACATATATATATATCCAAATTAACTAAATTTCTCGACCCGATAAACTAAGGAGATTCAAATTAAGCATTATTATTATATAAAAATATATTGTTAGGAATTTCGTACGTTTATTAAATTTTGTGTTGAATTTAAAATATAAATTTTTATTAGCCTAGTTGGTTAAAGCGTTGCAATTGTTTCATTAGGTTGCAAGTTTGAAATATACATATAACACATTTTTAATTTTATTTTTAACCGTTTGAAATTAATGGGCTGGTCAACCCATGATTCGACCCAAGTATCCATTTATATCCAAATTAACCATATTTCTCGACTCGAAAAAACAAGGAAATTAAAATTAAGTTAGGTTGCAAATCGAAACATACATATAGTATTTGTTATTTTATTTTTATCCTTTGAAGTTTATGGCCGGATCAACCCACGATCCGACCCAAATATTAATTTACTCTCACATATATATTCAAATTAACTACATAAATAACCACAAATCTTGACCCGGCAAACTAGAGAAATTTAAATTAAGCATTATTTCAAGGAAATTCAAAGTAAGCATATATATATAAAGATTAATTAGTTAAAAAAATTGAACTTATATTGTTAAGATTATTGCACGTTCATTAAATTTTGTATTGAATTTAAAATATAAAATTTTATTAGCCTAGTTAGTTAAATGATTGTACATGTTATGTTAGGTTGCAAGTTCAAAATATACATATAACATTTTTAATTTACTTTTACCCGTTTGAAGTTTAACCACATATCCGGACCCGACAAACCAAGGAAATTCAAATTAAGCATTATTATATATATATTAGTTAGTTAAAAAGTTGAACTTATATTGTTAGAAATATCGCACTTATTACCTTAGTTAGTTAAATGGTTGTACTATTCTCATATGTATCCAAATTAACCACAACTTTTGACCCGACAAATCAATGAAATTCAAATTATGCATTATATATATATAGTTAAGAATGTCGCAAATTCATCAAATTTTGTGTTGAATTTAAAATATAAAGTTTTATTAGTCTAGTTGGTTAAAGGGTTTTAATTATTTTTTAAATTATCTTATATTATATTAATATATTTAATGAGGATAGTGAGATTTAGTAAATAAAAGTATATTACTATTTACTAAATCTTTTTAATTCAATAGTTTTTCTTTTCTAAACATTTTCTAAAAAGTCAAATTAAGTAAATTAAAATTAAGTATTATTAGATATTGTGATTTAGTAATAAAATATTATATTACAATTTACTAAATCTTTTCAATTCAATACTTTCATTTTTTGGTAAGCTTTTTCTAAAAAATCAAATTATTTTAAATTTCTTTGAATAATCTAACTTATTCTAAGAATTATAACAGAAAATTGTTTGATAACTTGGCTTTATTCAATATATCACAATGTTTTTTCCTCTCTTTTGGTGTTAAATTTAAAATATAAAGTCTTATTAGTCTTGTTGGTTAAATGGTTTTACTTGTTTTATTAGGTTGAAAGTTTGAAACATACATATAATATTTTTATTTTATTTTTAACCATTTAAAGTTTATGGCCGAATCAACCCACAATCCGACCCAAGTATTTAATTACTCTCATATATATCCAAATTAACAACATCAAACCAAAGAAATTCAAATTAAACATTATTATATATATTTCAATTAATGTTTAAAATAAAATATCATATATTATCTTATATTCTATCCTAGCGGTAACAAGATATGGATATTTTTCAGCATCCCTGATGTCTTGGGTTGGAGTTCGTCAGACAGCAAATTTTACGCTTAAATAAATGGTTACGTGTGTTTGCAGATTATGTGTTGTCCCATTTTTTTTTTAAATTATCTTATACAATGAAATTTAGTAAATAAAAGATTGTATTACCATTTACTAAATCTTTCTAATTCAATAGTTTTCATTTTCTAAACTTTTTTCTAAAAAGTCAAACTAAGTAAATTAAAATTAAGTATTATTAGATATTGAGATTTAGTAACAAAATATTATATTGCAATTTACTAAATCTTTTCAATTCTATACCTTCCTTTTTTTTGGTAAGACTTTTCTAAAAAATCAAATTATTTCAAATTTCTTTGAATAATCTAATTTATTCCAAGAATTATAACAGAAAATTGTTTGATAACATGGCTTTATTCAATATATCACAATGTTTTTTTCTCGCTCTTTTGATATTAAATTTAAAATATAAAGTCTTATTAACCTTATTGGTTAAATAGTTGTACTTGTTTTATTAGGTTGAAAGTTTTAAACATACATATAATATTTTTTATTTTAATTTTAACCATTTAAAGTTTATGATCGGATCAACCCACAATCCGACCCAAGTATCTAATTACTCTCATATATATCCAAATTAACAACATCAAACCAAAGAAAATCAAATTAAATATTATTATATATATTTCAATTAATGTTTAAAATAAAATATCATATATTATCCTATATTCTATCTTAGCGGTAACAAGATGTGGATATTTTTCAGCATCCCTGATGTCTTAGGTTGGACTTCGTCAGACATCAAGTTTTACGCTTAAATAAATGGTTACGTGTGTTTGTAGATTATGTACTGTCTCATTTTTTTTTAAATTATCTTATACAGTGAAATTTAGTAAATAAAAGATTATATTACCATTTACTAAATCTTTCTAATTCAATAGTTTTCATTTTCTAAACTTTTTCTAAAAAGTCAAACTAAGTAAATTAAAATTAAGTATTATTAGATATTGAGATTTAGTAACAAAATATTATATTACAATTTACTAAATCTTTTCAATTCTATACTTTCCTTTTTTTAAAACCTTTTCTAAAAAATCAATTATTTCTAATTTCTTTGAATAATCTAATTTATCAAAGAGGGCTATATAATTCTTTATAATCATATAATTTTATCTCAGAGATTTGTTTGACAACATGGCTTCATTCAATATATCACAATGTTTTGTGCTCACTATTTTGGGATTACTAGTAGGGAACGCGATAAGTATTACACCTAAATCTCTTATCTTTACATCTTATAAACATATTAGCATTACTAACGATGTTTGCAGGCAAGGTGAAGATTGCGCATTAAATGTTCATTGTAAAGATAAGAATCATGATCTCGGATACCGAGTTTTGAGGCAAGGTGAGCATTACGCTTGGTCGTTCCATACCAACCCTTTTGGGAAAACTTTATATTTTTGTAAATTTGAAACGAAAGATAAATTATCCAAAAACATGGATGTTTGGAATCACAATATTGCTGATTTTTGTGATAGACATGAGGATTGTTTATGGAGCGTTAAATCAGATGGGTTTTATGTTAGGAATGGTGATAATGAAATGGTACCTTACTTAATAGAACGCTGGTAGTGGTACTACTGGATGTAAGCTGATTTAATAATGTTGTAAGTAATATATTTTTATTACTTAAAGAATGCATTTCTAATTCTTGAAAAGTTATAATTTTTATTTATAGACAATTGTCACGGAAGACGCATCGTTTGTCAAAAAAAATAAACAAATACATTATACAAAGTCATTTCCAAAAAAGACATTAAAAGACTCAACAACAAACAATGTCGCCCTACCCAAGGAAACCAAATTAATCAAGGCATAAAAAAATTGTTAAGATTCTCAACTCAACATGAATTTGAATGTTTTTCATCCTCATTTGTTTTTTTGTTCTCATAGTTGAAGCTCCTATACAGTGTCAGCCTGTAAGGTTGGGCTGCTTTAGACGCACTATATTTTTAACATATAAATATATCTATCAAAGAAAAAAATATATAATTTATTCTAATATGAAAAACAAATATAACTAGTAGGTACTAGTAGGTACTTACGTGTTGTACGGGATAAATTTTTTATAAAATATTTAATTTAGTAAAATAAATATATTTATACGTAAAGAAAATATAATATATATATATATAATTAGAGGAAAAAATAGAAAATAAAAGTTAATTATTAATAATTGTTTCATAATATAAGTAAATTGTATGAAATATTTATAAATAAATTATATATATATATATATATATGAAAAACAATTATGAAACAGACTTTTATGAACTAAATATTTTTTATATATACACATGAATTTGTAATATTTTTTTATTTTTTATTCTTTTATTGTTAGGTAATGAATTTTTTAATATAAATTTAGTGGTGTTTTTTTTGAATTAATAGTCATATAAATTTTATATTCATATATATATATATAAATAGTGGGAAAAAATTTATATGAGGAAAAATATATTTATATAAAATTAATTATCAAATATATGAAAGACAATTAATTCCACTATTAGTTTGATTTAATTTAAACTATTGAAAACAAAATAAAAATTTTAAGAAAAGATTATTAAATATTAATTATTTTGTAATTCTATTCAACCATATATAAAAATTAAAAGACAATATTTTAAGACATGTTTAATTAAGTTGACACTTATATTAATAAAAAATTAATTTCCATAAACATAAAATGTAAAATAAAAAATAGAAACTAAATATTTTGTCTTTTTCGTCCTAGTAAATTATTATTCGAGCGAGTATCTACAAATTTGTTTGTATTTTTAACAACTTAATTAAGACGATAAAATATTAAAAAGTAAAAAAAAAAACAATTTTTTGATCACAAAAAATTGAAAAAGTACATTTTTAAAAATTTTATCTGAAGTTGATGCTCTTTCCTAATAAAATTTAATTTAATATATAAAACACATTTTAAAAACCTAAGTAAGACATTAAAATAGATAAAAAAAAAAATTGATCACAAAAAATTGAAAAATACCTCTTCAACAACTTTGTCTGAAGTTGATGCTCCTCCCTAACCAAATTTAATTTAATATATAAAACACGTTTCAAAATTGCATATAACTAGGGGTGAGCATAATTTGGGTTTACCCAAATCCAACCCTAACCTAAACCTAAAATAATAATTTGGGTAAGTTAATCTGGGTTGGATTGAGTATGGGTTGGGTTGAATATGGGTTAGGTTTAATTTGGGTTGGGTTAAGGTTACCCAAATTACCCAAATTATATAAATTTAATTTAATTCTCTATTATTAATCCAATATAAACTAATCATCTTCCAACTTCAAATCGAATATGTTTTTGACATGTCTAACACTTTTTTGGCGCGTTTAACACGTTTTTGACACGTTTAACACGTTTTCACATTAATAACTCATTTTTCACATATTTAACACGTTTTCATATTTTTAGCACGTTTAACACGTTTTTAATATGTTTAACACGTTTTTAATATGTTTAACACATTTTTCACACGTTTAACATGTTTTTCACATTTTTAGCATGTTTAACGCGTTTTTAACATGTTTAACTGTTAGGATCTAGGTCGCCGCTGGTGGACCGGGGGTTGGACCGGTTAGCGGTTCTTACTCGTAGGATGGTAGTTAATCCGGTTAGAGATTAACATCGGGGTTTCAATACTACACAACCTGTCACAAACCCTTGAACTAGGTTCAAGCGCGGAAGAGGTTTGCTTTCAGGTTGAAGCTGCACGCTTGTATGATAGGCACGGTCGGTTTCGGATGATGAAGATTTGGAGATGGTGGGTCGGTTTCGGTAATCTGGATATTCGGTATGGTTAGTATAAAGTCGGTTTGGAGCGATATGGTTAAGTTAGTCGGTTATATAATGAAGCCGGCAGAAAGTAAATAACACAACGGATTTTATGGATGTTCGGAGATAAAACTCCTACGTCACCCCTTCCTCTCGAAACCGCGAGAAGGATATTCACTAAGGAATACTAGTACAGGCCGATCGAGACTTATTTCCTGCTCGATAACACTCTTACAATTTACACCGAAATTGTAAAACACACTTTAACACTTAGGCTTTCTAGAATAGCACACTTTTATCACTTGTAGTAAATGCTCTTAGCGCTCGTTATCCCAATGTGTATCCCGCATTTACTCTTCTGCAACTGCCTCCTTTTATAGGTGAAATATGCCAACGGTCATATTTCACTGCCTTGAATCTGATTGGCTGATCAGAGGTGCAGTGATTCAGTGTCTCAGAGGTTCAGACCTGCGGTCGTCCCCTCAGACCTGATGGTCAATCTCAAACCTGGCATTATGTCTCAGACCTGGCAGTCTGTTCATTCGGTGTGTAGGACAAGCCTGCCGGGTTTGTCTTTTACTTGATATAGGCACTGTCTGTTTGGACAGTTGTCTGTACTTTGAAGATTTCCTTTCTGGCTTATCCCGAAGTAGAAGGATCCGGTAGTACTGTTTTCTACAGCCTACGGTCTTTCCTCAGACTTGCATAGATATGGAAGTATTCAGTCTGTTCCTTTGGTATCATTCTCAACAGATACCCGAAATGTCTTCTTGTACTGGTCGGTCATTTGACTTGGCCGAATGTATTTTGGTATCGATGTAACCGGACTTCTTCCGGTTATTCTTGTCTTGTGAATGATCTGTTGTTTGATGGTTCCGGTTTTGAGCTTTGTCCGATCCTTCCTTTGTGCGGTCACGTTCCGAATACTCTTGATCGGTTTGGTAGCTTGACCGGTTAGATTTCTTCAGTCAGTTCTCTTGTTCATCCGATCCGGTTCCTTGTTCCTGCATGGGAAGTTTGTTTAAGTTAGGTTTATTTGAACCGGTCTGAATTTATCTAACAATTTCTCCCTTTTTGATTATTTTATTTAAAATTATCAAAATCATGTAAGTTTGCAACCGTAGGCCGGTTGTTTTGTTTGGCCGGTTTTTAAGAAAAAACTTAGAAAAATTTTGAGAGAGAAGTTTTGGAAGAGTCTTTATCTTTTATCTAACAATTTCTCCCTTTTTGATTATTTTATTTAAAATTATCAAAATCATGTAAGTTTGCAACCGTAGGCCGGATTCAAAAATAACGTTATATATATTTATAGATGACCGGAAAAGACAAAACATATAGAAATACTAAGACCAATAAGAAAAAGAAGGATAGTCCCTATTCAGAATCTGTGAAGTCATAGGCACTCTTCTTTTTCTTCGGTTGCTGTTGCTCGGTCTGTTGGGAGGATCGTTGCCTTTTAGACCGGGACCGCAGTTGTTCCTCGACTAGGTCGGCTTGCTGCGAAGTACCCGTAGTGACCGGTTCAGAGACCCCTTTGAGCATCTCGGCTATCTGAACTTTCTTAGGAGCCTCCCTCTGTCTCTTTTTCTGTGCTGAAGCGGAGGCGGCCGCTTTCTTTTTCTTGTTTTCCTTTGCGAATTCGGCCAGCTTCCGTTTTTGCCCTTCCAATCGTGCGGCATCCTCCGCAGCTCGATTGGCCATCTTCTCAGCAAACCCTGGGAATATGGCTCCAGCCTTTTTAATTCGTGCGGCTTCTACTTCCGCTTCGGTCGGCTGAGTTGGGCGCGGTGCCTCTTTATCTTTGCTAACTTCGGCATCCAACGCATCCTGGACCCGTTTAGCCACTTGAGCATCAGCCTCTATAGCCGCGGCGTCCGCGTTCTCCTTAGCCTTTAGAATTTCGGCCATCTGTTCGGTAAGTGCCTTTACTTCGGCCACGAGACTCTCGTTTGTCTTTTCGAGTTCTGAGACCCGGTTAATTGTCGTGTCGACCCGTTCGAGATCTTTCTTTAAATCGGAGGTCACAACCTCTAGAGTTGCGGTTCGCTGAGCCCATTTGTCGCGCTCACCGGCCTCTTCCCACAGTCTGGTGCCGAGTTCTGAGAGACGTGTTTGATGTTGATCCAGAAGCAGCTTTGTCACGTCGGTGAACTTCAGGGCCGAGTCAATTATGTTGTTGCATCTATCCTTGAATGGTTGAAGCTTGGAAACGTCGTGTTCTTGTACGCGGTCATCGATCCGTTCCGATATGGATGCGTCAAGCTTCTGAAGACGGTCCTCAACCCATTCTTTAGCAGCCCATTCTTTAGGAGGGTCTGAGGTGGTGACTTCCGGTGGTGGAGGAGGTGATTGCTCGGTGGGGTCTGGATCGGCTCTTTCACCGGGATTTATCGGTGCAGCATTCTCATTTGGAAGTTCTAATTGTGCCGCATCCTTCAAGATCGGTACCTCAACCTCCAAGATCGGTACCTCAACCTCCAAGATCGGTACCTCAACTTCCAAGATCGGTACCTCAACCTCCAATATCGGTACCTCAACCTCCAATATCGGTACTTCAACCTCCCTTGGAGGTGTTGGACAGTTAACTGGAAATTTTTCGATTACCGGAGCAGTATAGACCGGTACTTGCTTTTGGCTGCATATCGCTTCCAGTCGCTCTATTTCTTGAAGTATTTCCATTTTGCCTTTTGCAAGCTTTGTTAACACCCGCGGCGCTACGGTGTCCACCGATCCCGTCTCGATATACTCTTCCTTAATTTTCCGGATGCGCTTTCTTAGTTTCTGAAGTTGGATCCTCGGTATCAGGAGACAGGTTCGGCTTTGTACCTCCTGAATTGTGTTGGATTTTGTGAGACGCAACATCAGGTCCTCTACTTCCTCCAATCTGTCGATGCATTCCTTTTGCGTGAAGCCCGGTAGGATTTCTTTATATGTTGTACTGAACCGGTGCTCATGCCACTCCAAATATAGCTCTATAACGTCCTCGCCTCGCTTGTCAATGCCCTGAAAGATTTTCTGGGCTAATCTATCGGCCTCTGCTTCTTCGGCCTCCTCCCTCTCCGTGTGATAGCCTTCATTGGCTTCTTTATCAACCTCTTCTTCACCACTCTCTCCTCTATCCTCGGTGGTTTCAGGATTGGAGTTTGGTTCGGCATTATTCGGACTCCGAGCCGACTGATCGTCGTCATTGACCGTTCTATCATCGGTCCTTTCCGTGTCGGTTTCCCAGAGGCCCACTCCTCATCTTCTGTTTGTTGTGGTGGGTCTACGAAGGTTATCTTTTCTTTCCCCTTTCCTCCGGTCTTTGCTTTTGCCGGGGCATCTTTCTTTGCGGCTTTCTTCTTTCGGCCACCTGTGGAACTGGAGGCCGGCTGCGTTCTTTTAAGGAATTGCCTCGATCTAATGAGGCAACATTTTGCTACCGCAACACCGGGACCGATGTTGAGATTCAAGTGGAGGAAGATCTTACCGAGGGGCACGGCGTATCCCCACGACCGGGTTGAATCCGGTTTCACTATGTCCATGAGGTTGCTGAACACTGATCTTGCCCAGTTGACCTCTTTTCCCTCCAACAGACCGATTAGCATCTTGATTTTGTCCCTTGTGAGGTTGTTGAGGTTTCCTCCCCTTGCCAGGATCGCCCTTGTAAAAATGTCACATATCGGGATATACTCCGGCTTTAGCATTTGCTTGCTCCCGGATGTTTTGACCGGCGCAGTGGTTGTTGATAAAATGTAGCAGGCCGAGTCAAAGGTGTTCTGGTCTATTTCTGCCGTTGCGTCCTGGCCGGAAGTTGGAAGACGCAGGCTTTCGGCCACTAATGTTTCGGTGAGCTCGATTTGGGAACCGCAAACCGTCGCGATGATCTTGTCGTAGGCGATGGTTGCGGTGTTGAAGAACTCTTCGACCGCATCTTTATAAATAATATGGGGACCGTCGAGGAAATATCCCAGACCGGTTTTAACTAGCCGATCAATAACTTCCTTTGCCTCGGTCGTACCATTCAGCCGGATTTCCTCGAAATCCACCTGAGAGTAGAGTTTGAACAGCGCCGAGTCACGACCCATGTTAAAGAGTTTGAGAATGAGAGAAAACCGCTTCAAAGAGTTTAGAAAGCTTAGAGAGAAAGTGAATTCGCGTGAGAATGAAAGAAAATGACCGAAGGTCCCTTTTATAGACGCGGTTTGGAAGCCCAACCGTCCCATCATTAATGGGCGGGAATTTTCCCTCCAAGATGAAAAGGCGTCAAACTGTGGGCGGTAAAGCGAAAACTGGGGGCGGCAATTTTGGGCGGGAGATTTCCCTCCAAAATCCTTTGCCTATGTCATGGATGACGCATTCTTTTCTTTGAGGCCGAGTGATTGAGCGGTTTCTAAGTCGAACCAGACATTTTGATTGATCAGAGTGTTAACTGTTTTAAGCAGATTTTATAAGACCGGATAAGAACGCGGTCATAGTTTGAGGATCGGTTACTTAGATAAATATTCAAAGAATTGAGAAGACATTGTCTTTTAAACTGAAATGAGATTAAAAGCCAAGAGATATCAGATAAAGGAAACTGATTATAAGATTCGGTACAGAGATAGGCATACAGAAGCAATGGAAAGTATAGCCTATTCAAAAGACATTCTCCAGAGTCGTTCTCTTGCCGAATCACTGTTGAGGATGTTTGAAGAGGAGGCCGGTGTGCCCGGTCCGAACTCTAGTCGGTACCCAAGGATCAGTTTGCTGATATGCGGTGCATACCCGAGACCTTTCTTGGTCAGCACCATATTCTTCAAGTTTTCCCATATGACCGATGACCAGTTGATGGCCGATTTGCAAAGAATGTTGGTCATGATGTTGTAGGTATTCTTGGAATACCGTTGATTAGGTGACTGACACAGAATTGACCGGGTCACGATTTCGAGCAGTAGCTGACCGTGACTATCAAGTTGGGTTTTTGGCCCAAAGTGTTCCACCGGAGAGGAGGTGGCCGACAGGTATTGTGCGGTTTCAGATCCCGCACGGTCCTGAGTAGTCGGAAAGTCAGAGAAACCTTCAGTGGGTAGACCGAATAGTGAGGCAAATTCAACCTCGTCGATCCAGAACGTGTGGTCTCTGACAGTAGAGACGGTGTACTTCTCCCTGATGCAGGCGCTTCGAAAGAAGGCCTTGACATCATCTATAAGAATGGGACCGGCCTCTTCAAGAAATGGTTGAAGACCGGTTTCAGCAAGGGAGTCATACATGAATTTCTGCTTAGTAGTGCAATCCCTTATGTCCGTGCAAGATTCGAAATCGATGCATAGAAAGTTTCCCAGAGTTCTGCTCGGCATAGTTTCGGTATAGAGAGAGAGAAACGGGATTCAAGAAGAAGAGAAGTGATTTTTGTACTTTCGGATGTGATAAAATGAGGAGAGGGTGGCTCCTTATATAGGATCGGTTTTGGAGGGAAAATCTGAGCATTGATGGTCAGTTTTGTTTTATTAAGGAAATGAATCTTTACCTTTTCAAGGCGCATGGGGAAGTGGCAAATTGCAAGGCCCTAGGTAAATGTTAGTTGGGAAGTAACCAGTTCGGTTGGATATTAAATGTGCGGGTGGTTGGGAGTTATCTCATTAATTGGGATTATCTCATTAAATGCATTTAACACATAACCGATATTAATTAGATAGAAACCGAAAATGGTAGAGACAATGCCGAAAATGGCATACGGGAACGATGAAGTCAAGAAAAACACAAATAAAACCGAAATTGACATGGATGAAGCCGATATGATCAAACTTGAGTTGGTTAAGAATACATCCGGTACATGCTGCAAAACGACCGGATGCAGGAAGGAGTAACTTAGCGGGCGCGGGGATTGACTTCACGAGGGGAATTGAAGTTTCTCCTCCTCGAGGCTCTCTCAAACCGATCATAAAATGAATCGGTTGTCTCTCTGGTTAACACCTGGGCCTGGTTCAAACCCTCGCCAGGACAGGTTGGAACACCAAGTTCCACCAGAAGGGTGCTTATTTGGGGAATAAGACCGACCGACCGGATGTTAACCATCCAGATTAGGGTGTCGAATAGCACCTGGGACCAGTTCACCGGTGTGCTGGTGATGATGGCCGCCATCATGTTGAAATTCGCCGCGCAATAGGTGTTGGTGACATCTCTTCCAAAGATGCCTCTTCCTATTACATCGTTGAGGAGCTGATACTCAGCCCTCAGGAGAGACTTAGAGCCATGATCATCAACAGGCTCATCTGACCGGGCAAAGGAGAGGGAGACCTCAGCCTTAATGTCGGCCGGAGGATTGAGGTCTGTGATCCCCTGCTTAGGCAGACCGAAGCACCGAGCAAAGTCCTGCTCGGTGAAATCGAAGATTATACCCCCAACCTTTGATTGGATGTGGGTATCAAAGTGGGGTGTGCCCCGGAATACCCTGGCATTATAGTAAAATTCCAAGACGGATTCAGGGTAGATAGTTTGCTTGTCATCCAGAAAATACTGGAGGCCAGTATCTTCTAGTTTCTTGATCATCCGATACACCTCATAGTGTTCGGTACTAGAGCAGGATTCAAAATCGACTTGAAGAATGTTTGGGAATTGAGACATGGTTAGGTTGCCTTAGTGAGATGATTTGTTGTCTTGTGAATGTTTGAGTGTTGTAGTGGACTTTTGCTTCACTTAAATACTAGTTTAGGGGCTATCCTATTGTCCAGGCATTAAATGGGATGACATCTATTAACTGCAGGATAAAAGATATTGCATAAAAATAGGCATGTTTGCAGTCTAGGTATCGGTCATAGGCCTGGACTGTGAAAGATATCAAAAGATCTTCACGTCTTTTTAGGCGCGACCATGTTACTTTGAAAAGGCAATGTTTCAGAACAGATATCTACAAGCATTGATAGTTATTCCACATCTGTGTGAAATTCAAATAATCTAGAATGACCTGCTTCCAAACCGGTCAGATATCAGTTGTTCATCCCGATGCGGTTATTTGGTGCATGCACCACGTAGCCGGTCGGTTTACTCTATCTGATAGACTGGGCGGTTCTTCCACAGACACCCTGAAGATTCGAAATTCAACAATTTAGGAAGAATTACCGGTTTTGTCTGTTTGAACCTATTTCCCTTTAAGCGTCCTTTGGAAGGATTTGGCTAATGTCGGTTAAGCCGAGAGTAAGCCTGAATTGAGAAAACTTAGCTTCCTGTAGCGGCTTTGTGAAGATATCGGCTACTTGTTGATCGGTCGGTACATATTCCAGCCGGATATGCTTCAGCGTGACATGCTCCCGAATGAAGTGATGCCTTATGTCGATGTGCTTGGTTCTGGAGTGTAGAACCGGATTGTAGGTGATCGCTATGGCACTTGTGTTATCGCAGAAAATTGGGGACTCTTCGGCTATGATACCGAAGTCCTTCAGCTGCTGTTGAATCCAGAGGAGTTGAGAACAGCAACTTCCGGCCGCCAAATATTCAGCCTCTGCAGTGGATGTGGCCACAGATGTCTGCTTCTTGCTATGCCATGAAACGAGCCGATCACCAAGGAACTGACAAGTTCCGCTGGTGCTCTTTCTGTCAATCTTACACCCTGCATAGTCTGCGTCTGAATAACTTGTTAGATTGAAAGACGAGTCTTTTGGATACCACAGACCGACATCAGGTGTGCCCTTTAGATACTTCAGTATCCTCTTTGAGGCTGTGTAATGGGATTGCTTTGGATTTGCTTGGAATCTTCCACACACACCAACTGCAAACAGGATGTCCGGTCTACTTGCTGTCAGATACAATAGGGAACCGATCATGCCCCGGTATGCAATCTGGTCTACCGATTGGCCTTCATCATCTCTGTCCAGTTTAATGGATGAGCTCATTGGAGTGGCCGCCGAGGAGCATGTGTCCGTACCGAATTTCTTTAGTAGCTCCTTGGTATATTTAGGTTGACTGATGAATGTTCCTTCCTTGAGTTGTTTAACCTGAAGACCTAGGAAGAAACTTAATTCTCCCATCATACTCATTTCAAACTTGTCAGTCATCATTTTTGAAAACTTATCACATAATTTAGGATCGGTTTAGCCAAAGATGATATCATCTACATAGATTTGAACAAGTAGGATATGTTCCTTCTTTTCAAATTTGAACAATGTCTTATCCACCGAACCGATGGTGAAATCATGCTCTAATAGAAATGCGGTTAGTGTATCATACCAGGCTCTAGGTGCTTGCTTTAGACCGTATAAAGCTTTGTTTAGCCGGTATACATGGTTTGGAAATGCAGCATTTTTAAAACCGGGTGGTTGTTCAACATACACTTCTTCACGTAGGTCACCGTTCAGAAATGCACTTTTAACATCCATTTGAAAAACTTTAAAATTTTTGAAGGCTGCAAAAGCTAGAAAGATCCTAATGGCTTCAATTCTGGCTACAGGAGCAAATGACTCTTCAAAGTCAATGCCTTCTTCCTGTTTGTAACCTTGAGCCACTAATCTGGCTTTGTTCCTCGTGACCAGACCGTCCTCATTGAGTTTGTTTCTGAATACCCATCTTGTTCCTATGACCGATTGATCTTTCGGTCTGGGAACTAAGTACCAGACTTACTACTCTCGAACTGGTTTAGCTCTTCTTGCATTCCCAAGATCCAATCCGGATCTGACAATACTTCATCTATTCTTTTCGGTTCAATCTGGGATATGAAAGCTGAGTTAAAGTATCCTTCCAGAAGTTGACTCCTAGTTCGAACAGGTTCTGAAGGGTCACCTATAATTTGCTCAGGAGGATGTTTACTATTTCTTCTGAGATTCAGTTCAGGGATGTCTACCAAATTACCGGTATCTTGACCAAGGCTAGACATGTCGGTAGGTTGACCGAGATTGTCAGACCGACCGACTCCCTCGGATTGGACCGAAGTGTCAGCTTCCTGTTGTGGAACAGCTTGATCCGGCTGGGTATCAATGATACCCATTTGGTCATGGACAAACCGCCTGAAGACCGGAGTCTCATCTTCACTATCAGAATGAATATCGTTATTTTCCAGTCTGTTGTGTAGATCAAAGCATGAAGCAGTATTGCTTTCAACCGATTCATCGAAAACAACGTGAATTGTTTCCTCCATGGTTGCAGTTCTATTATTATATACTCTATATGCTTTACTTACTGCCGAGTATCCTAGCATAATGCCGGTATCGGTCTTTGCATCAAAAGCGGTGAGTTGGGTTTTACCATTTATATGAATATAACATTTACAACCGAAAATCCTGAGGTACTTGAGTTTAGGAACTCTGTTAAAATAAACCTCATACGGTGTTTTGTTGTGAAATCTGTTTATCAAAGACCGGTTTTGTGTATGGCATGCAGTGTTGATAGCCTCAGCCCAAAATTTCTGAGCAATGCCGGAGTCGGCTATCATGGACCGTGCGGCTTCCTTGAGAGTCCGGTTTCTTCTCTCGGCCAGGCCATTTTGTTGAGGAGTCCTAGCACTAGACAACTCGTGTCTAATGCCGGATTCATCAAGATATGCAGTTAATGTACTATTAGTAAATTCGGTACCTCGATCACTTCGAATGCTATTGATACGAGTTGATTTTTCATTTTGCAGCCGCTTAAGAAGTGTGATCAGGTTTGATACAGTTTCACGTTTAGATGGTAGAAATATTACCCATGTATATCTAGAATAATCATCAATAACTACCATGGTGTAAAGCATACCTCCTAGGCTAATGACCTGAATCGGTCCAAATAGATCCATGTGAAGAAGATCTAGGCATCGGCTAGATTGAATATTTCCATTACTCTTAAAAGATGACCTAGTTTGTTTACCCATTTGGCATGCTGAACAGACCTTATCCTAGTTAAATACTATATCAGGAATACCTTCAACTAGCTTTTTACCACGAATGTAGTTTAAGGTTTTCATGTTTAGATGGTTTAGTCTCTTGTGCCATAGCCAGGTTTGATCAGTCTTAGCTATCATGCATATAGGATATTCTATTCTTGTTTTCCAGTCTACCTTATAGATGTTACCTATCCTATTTCCGGTTAGTAGTACAATACCTTGAGAGTCCTTAACTAAGCATGCATGTTTAAGGAATTCTACCGTGTATCCGGCATCACACATCTGACTAATACTAAGTAGATTAAAACGTAGGTTTTCAACTAGAAGTACATTATCAATAGTTAGATTACCATGGACAATCTTACCCTTGCCCACGGTTTTACCTTTTGAGTTGTCACCGAAGGTAATTAGAGCATCGGTTACTGATCTGATGTCAATTAGCAAATTGCTATTTCCGGTCATGTGCCTGGAGCAACCGCTGTCCAAGAACCATTCGGAGTTTCCTAGCCGTTTCTTTGGATCCTGCAAAATGTACATATTTACAACTGTTTGGTACCCACATTTACTTGGGTCCACATGCGGTTAGTACCTTAGGTACCCAAACTTTAATAAACCGGACGGTCTTCTTTGCTAGGGTTTTAACTGTCCTTTTTACACTTGGTCTGGTGTATTTCGGTTTTCCTTCAAATGTCCTAAACGATGATGGTCTTTGGTTCGGTAATCTGTAGTTTGACCTACGTGGTTCAGGAAAATCTTTCTTATATTTGAGGATTTCGGCTTTTCTTTTCTCAAGGTCAAGCCATGAATCGGTTGGGCCAACATAATCGTATTTTAGCTTCTCTTCCCTATAATATGCGGTTTCCTCTTCTTCAGCTGTACAGGTGCTCTTAAGAAATTTTATAAAGGGGAGGTTTCCTTTTGTGAGTCTTGCTTTCTCTATGGGTTTTCGGTCTTTAGAGCTATTCCCTGTGTATCCAAGACCACGCTTACAACGAGGATGCCTATAGTGTTTATTCATATTCTTTACTATATCGCTAGATCTCTTATAGGCGGCCATCGTATATTGAAATCGGGCATTTTCTTCCTCGGTTAGTTCTCTAGTCGGTTCACTAGGTTGTTCGGTCTTAAGATCTAACTCGGTTTCTATAGTATGGGTATCATCAGATTGTATGACCTCCGGTTCGGTTATGATGGGTACCTCTGGTTCTATTGGAATAGGTACTATGGGATCGGTTCTAATGTTGAGATGCTTGGGTAGCATGGTTAGTAGGTTCTTATATTCTTCTACCATGTCATTCAATGCATTGTATAACTCATCTTTAGTAAATTCCTCACAAGGAGAGACAAATACCTGTTCCTCATTGGCCATGAGGCACGTGAGTTCATCGTCGCTGTCACTGCGAGCCCATAGACTTCCTCCATCGTCGGCTATCAGTGCTTTCGGTACCTCACTTCCTTCACCGGCTTGTTGGTAATTGTTTCTGTCATTTTGATATTCCGGTTTCTGGGTGTCCCTTCTTGGTTTCCTGCACTCCCACTTAAAGTGTCCCAAACAGTTACAGTTATAGCATCTTATATTGGATTTGTCACCATAGTAGTTGTTTGTCGGTTGGCTCCTTTTCATGAACCTCCCAAACTTCTGTGCAAGCATTGCCATGGCATCCTCAGTGAACTGTTCGGCGGTTCTAATCGGTGCGGGTGCAGGAACCGGTATCGGTGCAGGAGTAGGAGCAGGTGTAGCCGGTTCTGTAGATGTGATTAGTGCTCTGGTTGATGTTGAGGTCGAGACTTCCTCTTCAGTTCTGGATCTCATCTCGAATTCGTATGCCTTTAGATCTTCGAATACGTCGTATAGTTTCATCTTACGTAGGCTCTTTGATTCCCTCATTACCATTGTCTTTATATCCCAGGCACTTGGAAGAGATCTCAAAGCCTTCATAACTACCTCTTTGTTCTCATACTTCTTGCCCAGAGTTGCTAGTTCATCTAACACACCAGTGAACCGGTCACTGTATTCCTTCATAGTTTCTCCTGGTTTCATTTTGATGCTTTCAAACTTCTGTGTGGCCATCATTATTTTGTTCTCCCTTGTTCTTTCATTTCCTTCAAAGATCTGGATGACCGTGTTTCATGTCTCCTTCGCGGTTTTGCAATCTCTGATCTTGCAGTATGTGTTTCTATCTACGCTGTTGGAGATCCGGTTTCTTGCATGGTTGTCCAGATTGTTCCTTCTCCTATCTTCAGCCGTCCATTCTTTTCTATCTTTATCAATGAATATCGGTCCTTCGGTCAGAATGGATTCCATTTCATCATCCAAGGTGACTAGATGCAGATGCATGCGTGCCTTCCAGTTGGCAAAGTCATCACCTTCTAGCATTGGAGGCCTATCCTGATACATGTTCGCTTGAGTATTGAAACTAACTGCTCTGATACCAATTGTTAGGATCTAGGTCGCCGCTGGTGGACCGGGGGTTGGACCGGTTAGCGGTTCTTACTCGTAGGG
The DNA here is from genome assembly GCF_907164915.1 of Impatiens glandulifera. NCBI lineage: Eukaryota > Viridiplantae > Streptophyta > Magnoliopsida > Ericales > Balsaminaceae > Impatiens > Impatiens glandulifera. The sequence goes on along the minus strand of NC_061868.1, from coordinate 33,881,971 downwards.
TGGTAGTTAATCCGGTTAGAGATTAACACCGGGGTTTCAATACTACACAACCTGTCACAAACCCTTGAACTAGGTTCAAGCGCGGAAGAGGTTTGCTTTCAGGTTGAAGTTGCACGCTTGTATGATAGGCACGGTCGGTTTCGGATGATGAAGATTTGGAGATGGTGGGTCGGTTTCGGTAATCTGGATATTCGGTATGGTTAGTATAAAGTCGGTTTGGAGCGATATGGTTAAGTTAGTCGGTTATATAATGAAGCCGGCAGAAAGTAAATAACACAACGGATTTTATGGATGTTCGGAGATAAAACTCCTACGTCACCCCTTCCTCTCGAAACCGCGAGAAGGATATTCACTAAGGAATACAAGTACAGGCCGATCGAGACTTATTTCCTGCTCGATAACACTCTAACAATTTACACCGAAATTGTAAAACACACTTTAACACTTAGGCTTTCTAGAATAGCACACTTTTATCACTTGTAGTAAATGCTCTTAGCGCTCGTTATCCCAATGTGTATCCCGCATTTACTCTTCTGCAACTGCCTCCTTTTATAGGTGAAATATGCCAACGGTCATATTTCACTGCCTTGAATCTGATTGGCTGATCAGAGGTGCAGTGATTCAGTGTCTCAGAGGTTCAGACTTGCGGTCATCCCCTCAGACCTGATGGTCAATCTCAGACCTGGCATTATGTCTCAGACCTGGCGGTCTGTTCATTCGGTGTGTAGGACAAGCCTGCCGGGTTGGTCTTTTACTTGATATAGGCACTGTCTATTTGGACAGTTGTCTGTACTTTGAAGATTTCCTTTCTGGCTTATCCCGAAGTAGAAGGATCCGGTAGTACTGTTTTCTGCAGCCTACCGTCTTTCCTCAGACTTGCATAGATATGGAAGTATTCAGTCTGTTCCTTTGGTATCATTCTCAACAGATACCCGAAATGTCTTCTTGTACTGGTCGGTCATTTGACTTGGCCGAATGTCTTTTGGTATCGATGTAACCGGACTTCTTCCGGTTATTCTTGTCTTGTGAATGATCTGCTGTTTGATGGTTTCGGTTTTGAGCTTTGGCCGATCCTTCCTTTGTGCAGTCACGTTCCGAATACTCTTGATCGGTTTGGTAGCTTGACCGGTTAGATTTCTTCAGTCAGTTCTCTTGTTCATCCGGTCCGGTTCCTTGTTCCTGCATGGGAAGTTTGTTTAAGTTAGGTTTATTTGAACCGGTCTGAATTTATCTAACAATTTCTCCCTTTTTGATTATTTTATTTAAAATTATCAAAATCATGTAAGTTTGCAACCGTAGGCCGGTTGTTTTGTTTGGCCGGTTTTTAAGAAAAAACTTAGAAAAATTTTGAGAGAGAAGTTTTGGAAGAGTCTTTATCTTTTATCTAGCATTAACATATTTTTCACACGTTTGACACGTTTTTCATATTTTTGGCACGTTTAACACGTTTTTGACATGCTGAACACGTTTAATACGTTTTTGGCTCATTTAACATATTTTGGTACGTTGAACATGTTTTTACACGTTTTTGGCACGTTTAATACGTTTTGACATTTTAATATGTTTAACACGTTTTTGCACATTTAATATATTTATGGCATGTTTAACATGTTTTTTTGCACGTTAACACGTTTTGACAAGTTTTAACATGTTTTTAGCACGTTTAACATGTTTTTGGTATGTTTAACATATTTTTCATGTTTTTGGCACGTTTAACACGTTTTGGCACGTTAAACGTTTAAAAAACGTATTAAACGTGTCAAAAATGTGATAAATGTGTTAAACGTGTCAAAAACGTGAAAAACATGGAAAACATGTTAAACATGTTTAAAACGGGTTAAACGTGTCAAAATATGTTAAACGTGTCAAAAACGTGAAAAACGTGCTAAACGTGTGAAAAACTTGAAAAATGTGCTAAACGTGTGAAAAACGTGAAAAATATGTTAAATGTGTCAAAACGTGTTAAATATGCCAAAACGTAGAAAACGTGTGAAAACGTGTTAAACATGTTAAAAACGTGTTAAACATGTCAAAAACATGATAAATGTGAAAAACATGTTAAACGTGTCAAAACGTGTTAAACGTGCCAAAACGTGAAAAACATATCAAAATGTTTTAAATGTGTCATAATCGTGAAAAACGTTTTACGTGTCAAAAACGTGTTAAACATGTCAAACACATGAAAACGTGTTAAACATGTCAAATGTGCCAAAAACATGAAAAATGTGTTAAATGTGCGAAAAACGTATTAAACGTGTCAAAAACGTGCTAAACGGATAAAAATATGTTAAATGAGTCAAAAATATATTAAATGAAAAAATAAAAAAAATATTTCGGTTACCCAACCCATATTAGTAAATAATATGGGTTGGGTAATTTTAATTTGGGTTGAATATGGGTTGGATTTACCCGTTTGCTCACCCCTACATATAACGAATAACATAGAGATGTCCAAAATATGTTTATCTGTTGAGTAATCAATGATTGACTTGGATCAAACACTTTCATAATCGTAAAATTGTGCAATTTTTTCTTCATGTTGTAATCGATTATTTTAACTTGGAACACAAGTTTTTGTGATGACATTGATGATAGCGGTAATGGTAAATCCTTGTCACAATTTGGATGTAATTGTAACAAATCTAAAACAATTAAATTAATTAACTTATTGACAACTCTATCAAAAAAGTACAAATAGTGTAGCTTCTAATTCATCACCAACCTCAATCTCTAATTTATATCTAAAATGGATAAAAAATTTAATGAGAAAACAAAATAAATTTAATCATATATAATATATATATATATAGTTAGTTAATGATCAAATAAACAAAAAAATATAAACATTTAACACCTTGGATTCAGATTTTTTGTAACTTTAATACAAGAGTTGCAAAAAAAACATCGCTCTCGAGCGTTACTTTTCTGTGACAATCATCACAATAGTAGTAAAACCAACCATTGTAGTTGTATGCTTTGTTGATTGTCGCTTCAACGGTACGTATACACTCATGTTAAACAATAAACCAGTAAGATAATTATAAAATATTGAAATACCATTTTTACATACCTTGCTGTCCTCATTTGACAATAGGTTGTATAATTCTTCAATTGTGTATCGACATCGAACTTTCAATAGTATCATTCAACAAGAATACTTGAGATGGATGGACATCAAATCTAATTGGTTAAGTAAAGGTAACATAAAAATAATAGCCATTAAAACAACAAATATTTAAACAAAGAGTATTGTTTAAAGAAATAAAATATCAACCTTTCTCGCATAGTCACCACTTCTGGAATCATTAGATTTTGAAAATCTTGTGTGGCTATGGTTGAAGAAAGGACATGATGACCTATTGAAAGCACGTAAAAATGGTTAACACAAACAGATTAAGACATAAGCATATTTTTTTTAACAATTCATACCTTGGTATAACTTGACAAGTAAGTCGGTCACAACTACTACGATAGGATCCTGGTTGTTAGATCCCTCAACAAATTAAATTTGTCGGCTATGTTTCCCCATAAAGTTAGATTAATATCTTCTTCACTATAAAATAACACATACAAAAGGTAAAAATTAAAATATTTAATAGAGTAAAAAAAGAACTCATTTAACTTATAGATTTATAAATGACCAACCTATCAAATTGAAGGTTCAAACCACGTCTCGTAATTGTGTTATATCCAGTTTTGTTAAAAGTCTTATAGCCTAGACTGATAAGACGAGCTATAACAACTATAACATAAAAAAATAAAATGTAAGTTAAAAAAATGAATGAAAGAAAATAGTTAATCAAAACACTACCTATTAGTTGTGAGCAATTGTCACTTCTAGAAACAATCTCCTTGTAATCAGATAAATCAAATTTATATCTCGAAATATTTAGAATATCAGAAACATACTTCATGTTTTCCCGTAGCTAAAACAAAATTCAAAGGTTTGGAACAGGTTTGTACTGGGCATTTGATTTAACAACCCGAAAATTTTGAAATATATACATGTTACCCTCCTTTAATAAGTTTCGATGTCTTGGAACAAATTGACGATCGATGCTCACGTGAATAACTGCACCCTACAAGATACACATTATAATAACATAGATTGATATATTAAAAAAACTAAACACACTTACATCCTTGTTTATTAATAAAAAAAAATTAATACTTAATCGTTCATTATTTTATTTTAGTATTTATTGCATCCCATATGTAGTAGGTTTTTAATGGAGGCTTGTGTGTCTATTTTTTTATATTTTAATATGAATTAACATTATAATAGTTAATATATAATGTAAACATAAAAATTATTATACATGATAATTTAAAATAAAATAACTTTAAAAATATTTATATGTAAATATAGATTGAATAATAATATAAATATTATTAATATAATATGAATATATTAAATATGAGAATAAAGACAAATATTATAAAATAATAGGAATAATAAATAAATAAATAAATTAAACATTATAATAATATTTATAAAAAAAAGGAAAAAAGGTACTTGTTTCTTTTGTTTTAATCATGTATGAGCTTAATAAAGTCTACATTTTCCATCCACCCTAAAAATAATTTATTAATAAGATTCAATATAGAGACCATCTCTTTCCAACTAATAAAATCATATTTATTTTTAAAAAAAAAATAAATACATTAATGTTTAGAAAATAGAAAAAAAAAATCATATACTTCAAATATAGAGATATCTCCTTTCAACTAATAAAATTATATGCATTTAAAAAATATTAAATACATTTAATTTTAAAAAATATTTTTATTTTATTAAAAAATAAAATATAATAATTACTTATACTTTGATTCCAAAGAAGGTGAATGAAATGCAGTATAAACATAAGAAAATATTATACAAGATAACTTCAAATAAAGTAACATTAAAAATATTTATATTTAAATTATAAATATAGATTCAATAATAATAAAAAGATTATTAATATAATATGAATATGTTAAATTTGATAATCAAGAAAAATATTATAAAATAATGTAAATAAAAAATAAATCAATTAAATGTGATAATAAATAATAATAATATTTTAATAAGATGTAGAATAGAAGAAAAAAAAATCTTATTCTCAGAATATAGAGATTATATGCTTATAAAACAATTACATTTAATTTAGAAAATTATTTTTATTTTATTAAGTCATAAAATATAATCATTACTTCTATCTTGATTCATTCAACCTTGATTCAAAATAAGGTAGATGAAATAAAGTGTAAACATATAAAATAATATAAATATTTAGATAACTTCAAATAAAGTACCTTTAAAAATATTTATATTTAAATATAAATATAAATTAAATAATAATTAAAAGATTAATAATATAATATGAATATATTAAATATAATAATTAAGACAAATATTATTAAATAATGTAAATAATATTTAACTAAATTAAACATTATAATAAGTATTAATAATATTTAGGAAATTGGAGAATAGAAAAGAATCCTCTCATGTGCATTTAAAAAAAAATTACATTTAACTTAGAAAATTATTTTTATTTTATAAATTAGTCATAAAATTTAATCATTACTCCTACTATATATTACTCCTACTTTGACCAAGATCGGATTCAAAACAAAAATGATAAAATACGTAGAATGTTATTGCAGTTTCCTGAAACGATCAAATTTCCAATAAGAAATTCAAAACAGTGAACAACGAATTATTAAAACATAACATAATTCAGTTAATTGAAAACATGATAATATAGTAAAATTGAGAAAATTATGAGTCGGTACAGAGATAGTAACGCTTAGAAGCAACAAAAGAAGACCGATGAAAAATGTTTTGGATATACAGAATATCACTCTTCTCTCTTCAATTGGACCTTGTTGATCCAAGATTATTTATAGCAAAAAAAATATTTGCGGAAGAGAATAAGATGAAAAGTCTAGTTAGTTTAATATATTTGTTTAATTGTAGTTAATTATTTTTTGCAGATTTTCATAATTAATCTGTAATTTTAAATTTTTTTTTATTCTTACATATTTTTATATTTAATATTTAATGCTAAACTAATTATAATCATAATTAATATTTAATGTTAAATTTAATTAATAGATAATTATAATACGATAACTCAAATTTTAATTAATTTTTTTTGTTGTTATTACCTATTTTCATATTTAATAAACTAATTATAATATGACAACTACTTTTGTGGTTCTTGCATATTTTTATATTTAATATTTAAAGTATTTTTTAATGTTCTTACAGATTTTATAATTAATATTTAATGTTAAACTCAATTAAAATAAATAATTTTTTAGATTGAGAATTCATTAAATTTACTTCATTTGAAGTTAAATTTTATAATTAATATTTAATAAATACCTCATAATTAGAAATAAATTTTTAATATGATAGTTTTATTGAAATAAAAAATTAAAGTTTGTTTTATTTGAAAGTTAAAATATTTAATAAAAAAAATATTAATATATATATACATATATATGTTAAATAGGTAATTTTTAAGAAATAAATTTAATATTTAATTTATCCCTCAATTAATATAAATAATATTTTAGATGAGAATTATTATAGGTTTATTTGATTTGAGTGTCTGATTTGAAGTATTAAAATGTTTAATTAAAAATATGATATATGTTAAATAAGTGGTTTTTGAAGTACAATTTTATAAAGAAATAGATTTAATATAGATAATTTTTTAAATGAGAATTTAGAAGGTTAAACTGTTTTATTTGTATATATATTAAAATAAAACTATTTAGGAAAGAGAAATTAATAATTATGAGACATAAATTAGTAATTATGGTAGGAGAAATAAATATTTTATATTTATTATACAAATTAAAGAAAAATAATATATATATATATGAGAAAAAAATAATAAAATATTATTTAAGAAAGTGAAATTAATAATTATAGTATATTTGATAAAATAGTAGCGATGGTAAGATAGAATTTGGGAATTAGTCAATCATAAATTTATCTTTCACCGCAGTAGATTCAACTTTATTTTTATTACTTTCTTATTTTTTTTCATAACTAAAGATATAGTTTTGATAAAAGTTGAACAAACAAATAAAAATAAACAAAAAAACGTACGTATAAATAATTGTCTAATAGTCAAAATATTGCGTTGTCTACTTTCCACTAAAAGCTCACAGCTACCATCCCAATGTATGTAGTTGGATTTTTCTGACATATTGGCTGACAGAATTTAGTATTGTTGTTTACTATACATCTAGCAATCTACATTGAAATCAACGCCTTCCACTAAAAGCTCACAAGTTGGATTTTTTCTAACATATTGGCTAACAAAGTTTAGTATAGGGAATGTTATAGTTAACATTAAGGCGAAGCGTCAACGCAAAATAGTTTTGCGTTTTATGACTAGAAAAAAGTAGTGGCTAGTCCACTCAAAGCCATGAGCCAAACGGATCACCAACTAAAATGTGAGCAATTGCAGCGACATAAATAGTTATAGGATGTTGTTTTGTTACACACAACTTCAAAGAGAGGAGACTTAATTTGCAAGTTAAAAAAATTATCAGCACCAGTTAAAACTTGACTTGCGTCATCCTACAACAACCCTTACCAAACGCAAGGAGTGTATTACATTGCATGCTAGTCAAATTTGAAACTCGGATATGTGAAATCAAGGTCTGAGTCTAGAAAGAATGAGCTAAGTACTCAAGCAACAATAAGTCAATCGAATGAATTGAAGGAAATGGAAACTATCGGGTCTTCTGCTAAGACCGATAAGATGTTAAATCTTACTGGTCTACCGGTCCAAAAATCGTTTGGGTGCTGGCAAGATATTATAAAGGTTCCTAGTACAACTGAAAAATTAAGAATGAATGTTGGGTTGATCTATACTGTAACATGGACAATTGTTGATGAAATTGGGGGAAAACTCATTAACGAATGCAATTCAGTAGGACCCTCGGTCTTCTGGTCAAATGGATGTTTTTTAGAAGATCATTTAGGCCTAAGACAACAAGAAATTCAGGGAGCAAATCAAAGCTCAATGCAAAAAGAACTGAAGACTTATTGAAAACCTCGGGTGAAGCTGAGGAACTGAATAATAACAGATCTGTTAGAACCGACAAGAAGATAGACTCTACAGATTTATCGGTCAATTAGAAACTGTACGCATCTCCAACAAATTATCAAGATCCTATACTGCTGAAATATCTATGTTCAAAGCTGGGATGAATGAACCAAGTGTTGATACTATTCTTAGCCTATTGAACTCAATTAGACATGATGCTAAGGTTGATGATGAATGCACATATCCTAATATTGGGTCAACTAAGGAGGAAGAAGCAAAAGTTGTGTCAAGTGCAGAAGAACATAATACATGAATTACTGGGTCTAAACCTGATGTAGATATAAAAAAAAGTTAACAGTTTTGATGAAATTAAAAACAAATGTACTTAAATTAAGAGGACTTAAATTGCTGGGTCAAGCAGATGAACATCAGGTGCATAATTAACTATTAAAATTGTTGAACTAATGGTGGTATGATAGAAGCTAAAAGTGGGATCCATAATCCATATCTTGTATATGGTGAGAAATAAGGGCTTCGACCAAGAGAAATTTTGATGATAACGATCAAAATATGCAAAAATCTGAAAAAGATGAGAAAAATGGATCTGATTTAGAAACTAACTCGATCAAAATTACTAGTGGGTCTAGGATTGATGCAGCTCAGGGTCAAGACATGGGATTAAAAAACAAGAATGCAGATTATAGAAAGACTTAGAAGCCTCATTTAAATTCTGAAACCAGGACCGATGTAACTCTCGGTCCTTCAGCTAATATTACAAGACTGAATGCTGAGAATTCTGGATCCAAGCATTAACTAACTCGGTCGATATTAACGGTCGATATTAAAAAAGGGTCTAAGTCTGAATTTGTTATTGAGCACAACATGGGAACAAAAGATGAACATGCTGGTCCATCACATGAGAAAGCCAAGAAATCTAAAACAAAGACAGATGCAGAAATCAGATGCAGAAATCAGGACCGAGAGACCCATTAAACTCAGTCCTCCTTCAACCGGGAATACTAAAAACCTCGGTCCGAAATTTAAAACTGAAAATGTTGATATGTCAAAGTTCAAAACCATGGGTCAATTTAATAGGGAAATTGGACGAAATGACCCTAAAAATAGGCCTATTTGCCTCCGTGGTCATCTTTAATAAAATTTGATCTGATGACCACTTATTTTTTTTTTTGACGAATTTACCCTTTTCGCGTAACGCGAAGGGACTTCGCGTTTCGCGAAGTGAGACGCTGTGAAAAGTCCAGAATACCCTTACTATATAATAAAATCCGGCCATCTTTTTTTCATTTCTTTTCTTCCCTTCTCTTTCTTCCCTTCCGCTTTTCTCCTCCTTCTCTCTAATCTCGCCGGCGACGGAGTTCAACGGCGGCACTCAATGAGCTCCACGACGAGCACAAGCACTGTAACAATTGGTAAGTTTATGTATTTCAAGTTTATTATTGTTCATTTATGCATTTTCGAATCACTATGTTGTTTAGGGTTTCATCTGATGATACTTCCCGTTTCGCGAAGTACTTCCCGTTTCGCTAAGTACTTCCCGTTTCGCTAAGTACTTCCCGTTTCGCTAAGTACTTCCCGTTTCGCGAAGGGTTTCCATTTCACAGTATTAATTATCTCGTTTCCAATTTTTCTTGCAGCCGAAGTTTTCGTTTTCTATAATGGAGAGTGGAAAGTTGATGCTAATGGAATATGGTTTTTTGATGCCTCTTCAATCAAAACATTGGATTTACCCCAAAGTACTCGTTATGCTGAATTAATTGATAAACTCCATGAAAGACTTCAAGTGCAGAAATCTACCTATGATTTAGTGCTGCAAGTGAAGTATGATATTCCGAATATCACAAATCCTAAACCCGTTTTTATTGAAGATGATGAGGATCTGAACATATATTTATCACGCTTGATTTTGGGTCGAACTGTGTCACCATTGTGTGTGTCTGTAGTAGAGAAGTCACAATTTACTAAAGAAAAGATACCACTACTTACCTACCCAACTCAAGAAAGTATTCTCACACAATTTACTTAGAAAATTGTACCAGAAGCTTTACCCTCGGAGGTCTTTGTTGAAAGTAATGAAGCCGGAGATAACTCTTTGCCTCACATCCCACTTACTCAGGACTTGCATGCATCGATACCTACACCACATAGTGCGAGAAGAGCATCAACGGGTACACCTACTAGTGCAAGAAGATCATCATTGGGTACACCATGTAGTGCAAGAAGATCATCATTTGGTACACCATCGACAGACATATCACCGACAGACATATCACCGACAGACCCCTCATTTGCGTTGGCGTTAACTACTGAAACTGTATTGGAAGTCGGTGCCTTGTTTGAAAATAAAAAAGAACTACAACTGATGCTATATAAATATGCGATGGCTAATCATTTTGAATTCAAGGTGGAGAAGTCAAGAAAACATCTTTGGTATGTGAAATGTTTGGATGAGAAATGCAAGTGGAGATTGCGTGCCGTGAAAGGTAAATTATCTGAGATGTTTGAGATCCGGAAATTCGACCAACAACATTCATGCTCAGTTCTATCTAGGCTAGAGAAAAAAATGCAAACACCAGCATGGGTTATTGGGCAGTGCGTGAAGAGTAAGTATATGGACCATCACCATAATCACTTGCCTAAGAAAATAATTGAAGACATGCAGGCAACTTATGGGGTAAATTTGACTTATAATAAGGCTTGGAGGGCTAGGGAAATGGCATTAGTGGCGGTGCGAGGAACGGTTGAGGATTCATATGAAAAATTACCCTCATACCTATACATGTTGGAGAAGCATAATCCTTGTATCATAACAGACATCCAAACAGACGAGGTCGGGCACTTCAAGTATATGTTCATGTCCCTAGGCCTCTCTATTAGGGGTTTCAAAGCATTTTGTCGTCCCGTATTGTGTGTTGATGCCAGTTTTCTTAAGCACAAGGTGGGAGGTCAACTATTGGTGGCTATTGCATTAGATGCTAATGAACAATTATATCATGTCGCATTCGGAGTTGTTGATTCAGAGAATAATAACTCTTGGACTTATTTTATGCAAAAATTGAGAGAAGCAATTGGATTAGTTGATGATCTCGTCTTCGTATCCGATAGACACCCAAGCATCGCCAATGCCTTATGTGCTGTTTTTCCAGAAGCATACCACGGTGCGTGCACATATCACATAAAAATGAATATCAACGCGAAATTCAAAACTGATAATTGTCATATGGAGTTTGATATGGCTTCTCGTGCGTACACTGTCCACGAATTCAATCGTTTTTTTGACAAGATAAGGGTTAAAGATAATAGGATTGCTGCCTATTTGGAAGAAATTGGATTTCAAAGATGGAGTAGAGCATTTTTCCCCGGTAAGCGATACAATCAACTAACAAGCAATTATGCTGAGAGTTTTAATAGTTAGAGCAGGGAAGCCAGAAAGTACCCCATTTCCTCAATGGCCGAGTATTTAAGATTGACAATACAAGGTTGGTTTAATGAGAGAAGAGAAAGAGCGTCCAACCACCGAGAAGTGTTATCTCCAACATATGAAAAGTGGTTACGTGAGGGATTCGAGAAGGCTAGATTCTATACAGTATCATCGCTTAACCGATTCGAGTTTTATGTGCATGACAATCAGTCTCATTTTAAAGTCAATTTGAAAGACATGAACTGCACTTGTAGGGTATTTGAAGTTTCTGGTCTTCCTTGTACTCATGCAATGGCTGTTGCCCGTCACCGCAATTTGGTTTGTTATGACTTTTGTTCAAGGTATTATTCAGCTCACATGTTCAATCTATTTAACCAATTGTTTAATCGTTTTATTTTCCATTCTTACAGATATTACACAACTGAATCTTGGATGAATGCATATGCGGAGACATGTTACCCTGCTGGTGATGAAGACGATTGGGATATTCCCGAAATGATCAAGGAACGTGTATGTCTAAAACCACCTGTCAAGGTTAAGAAAGGGCGCCCACAAACAAAGCGTAGGTCATCTCAAGGTGAGGTACGTAAGGCTCCGAGACGATGCAGCTCATGTGGTGGACTAGGACATAATAGGGCCACATGCAAAGCAGTCATGCCTGCTCCATCTACTGCAAAAGCATCATCATCTAAGCATCATGACTCATCTTCTCAACAGCACGAGCCATCATCTCAACAATATGAGCCTTTAGATTGATTGGGATAAGTTGTATAAGTGTTTTGGATAAGTTGTATTATGTTTTGGATAAGTTGTATTATGTTTTCGGATAAGTTGTACTCGGATAAGTTGTACTCGGATAAGTTGTACTCGGATAAGTTGTAATCGGATAAGTTGTAATCTGTATGTTGTATCTAGTTTATCTGTGTACTGAAGGAGTACTTATCGTTTCGTTAAGTACTTAAAGCTTCGTTAAGTACTTAACGCTTCGTTAAGTACTTAACGCTTCGTTAAGCACTTAACGCTTCGTTAAGCACTTAACGCTTCGTTAAGCGCTTCGTTAAGTAAAACTTGGTTTAAGTGAGTTTAAGTTAGTTACTTGGTATGATTTATGTACATTGATTTATATGTTCAATTCTTTGGTATGTAAATATCAGACTACCAACCAACCAGACTACATTAAAACTACAAATATTTTAACATGAAATGTAACTTAAGTTGAAGTTCTACCCAAAAAGTAATACAAGTTCAGAATATATAAGCACAAGTCAAGTTCTATCCAAAAATTAATAAACGATTACAATACAAACTAAGGTTCTGTAATTTGATGAAATAACCGGACCGCCATCTTTTGTCGAAAAACTCCATTTCATTGGAAGTCACCTTCTCTACACCTAAACCAGCAGTCAAGTATTCCATGTGCATAAGCATAAATACACCACAATCCCCACTTTCTGCTGCTCTAGGGACTTCCCCATATTTGGCGACTGCATTTTTGGCTGGATGTGGCAACCTTTTATATGTCAGTTTCTGGAAATTGAAATTAGGATACCGTTGTAGCTCAGCATCACTGGCTCCCATTGCATATATTCGTGGAAACATCTCACACAAAGGTCTCATGTATGGATCGAGATTCCTATAAATACTCGAGTCGCAGTCATAAACGTCAATGTGATTATCTTGTACACGAACGACGCACAGTACCCAATGCTTGTTGCCAATGTTCAAAGGCACGTAAATATCGTCTACTAGTGTCCATTCTGGCATATGTCTATGGTCCGCTCCCCAGAAGTACTGAGAAAATACGTCTGCTATTGGAAATTTTTCAGGATCTTTTTTAAAGTTCGGGTACTCTCGCCTCATCATATCTGCTAATAAGCAATCCCCTATTGATACTTTACAATGTTTATATGTCTTGGGATATTGCTCAATCCTTTTGCGCAACAAGTGGCAGACTGCGTCGATTTCCTACAAAATGGGGGAAAAGGCAGCATATATCAAAAACCTTATTCATAAGTTAAAGAATTAATATGAAATGCAAGACTTACAGGATCTTTAAGCCATGTGCACTTTGTTAGAACTCTAACAAACAACTTCTTTCGTGCTTCGCAAGTAAACACAGTCTTTGTCTCATCATTGGTAGCTTCATCTTTCAACCAATTCTGTAATTGAACCAACAACTCATCATCAAATTTTTGAAGGGGATTGATAGTTAATGGATCATTCGTCTTTGGCTGTTTTGACAAAGAAGGGTTGGTGTAGTCTTCATCTTTCTTCTGCTTCCTCACTCTTTTTTTGGGAACTACTCCTTTAGGTGGAGTGTTGTATAATTCGAAATCATCATCATCGTTCTCATCCTTCCCATCCCTCGAATCCTTCCCATCCTTCCCATCGTTCTCATCCTTCCCATCCGTGGCATCCTTCTCAACCTTGACTTTCTTCTCAACCTTCCCAACCTTGAGTTTAACCTTCCCAACCTTCCCATCTTTGGCTTTCTTCTCAACCTTCTCAACCTTGACCTTATCCTTCTTTTTCTCAATTATTCTTGCATCATATCGGAGAGCAACATCTCCCCACCATCCACCTTCACATCAGTCTCAATCTCCCCAACATGCACCTTCACCTTGACATCATTCTCAATCTCACCACCATCCACCTTGACATCATTCCCAATCTCACCACCATCCACCTTGACATCATTCCCAATCTCCCCACCATCCACCTTCACATCAGTCTCAATCTCCCCACCATCCACCTTCACATTATTCTCAGTCTCGTCCACCTTCACCACACTATCCTCCGCCTTCACATTATTCTCAGTCTCGTCCACCTTCACCACACTATCCTCCGCCTTCCTATCCTGCAAAAATAGAATAACGGTGTGGTCAACGTTTACTTCCCGAAACATATGACTTCGCTAATCAAAACTTACCTCAGTTTTATCCTCCACCTTCACACTCTCCTCCTCCACCTTCCCATCCTTCATCTCCATCTCATTCGTCATCATCTCCTCCACCTTCCCATCCTGCAAAAAGAAAACAACAGTGTGGTCAGCGTTTACTTCCCGAAACAACATTTGACTTCACTAAGTAAAACTTACCTCAGTTATATCCTCCACCTTCTCACTCTCCTCCTCCACCTTCCCATCCTTCATCTCCATGTCATTCGTCTTCATCTCCTCCACATTCCCTTCCTGCAAAAATAAAACAACAGTGTGGTCAGTTAAGAACAACAAAAGATAAGTACTTAACGAAGCGTTAAGTACTTAGCGAAGCGTTAAGTACTTAGCGAAGCGTTAAGTACTTAGCGAAGCGATAAGTACTTAGCGAAGAGATAAGTACTTAACGAAGCGTTAAGTGCTTAACGAAGCGATAAGTATCTTTATCTTACCTCAGTCTTGCCCTTCTTTTCCAATTTGCTCTTCTTCTTCTTCTTCCTCTCCTCCTCCATACTATCTAATTTGACTATTAACGTGGCCATCCTTTGGTTGGATTTGGCTAATAACTGTTCGCACATACTAACAACCAACTTTTTCATATAAGCCTTGTGATTTGTTTGAGTTTCTTCGTAAGCTGTTTTCATCTCTTTGAGCTCCTCCTTCACCTCTTTGATGAGCTCCTCCTTCAGCGCTTTTACCTCCTCTTTCAGCTCTTCACATTTACATCCAACAGAAGATGTTGGAGGTAATCCAAGACTAGTAGCGGATGGGGGGCTAGGAATGTTGGCAGGACTAGATTCATAAGCAAGCTTCCTCTTCAGGTTTACTACTTCTTTGAGATTAAGCACAGCCTTTCTCTTCCGGGTGTTTGGTTTGGAAGTAGGTTCTTCATGTTCATCCTCAGGTTCACTTCCCTCCTCTTCATCATCATAATCCTCCTTCACTAACTTCCCTTCTGTAAATCCCTCAAAAAATTCATCAGTTGACTCATCTATTTGTTCAAAGTCCTCACCACTGTATAACCTCTTCTCCATGGAGGACTCTTCCATCTCAGTCAGATCCGTTGTCTCCAGGGCAGTCTTTATCTCGATCAAGGTGTTCTTCCTGTTGGAATGATAGACTAACAACCTTGGGCGTAGAGGATCATTAAGCTCATTCTTTCTAGCAAATTTAGGAACAAAACCTTTGATGACCTCATATGTCCACACTTGAAATGCCAGTGCAAACCCATAAATGTTATAAGCAAAAGGAGCATAAGGATCAGTACTCTTTTTCTTCTTCTTATAATATTTGTGACTGAGATGTCTCATGTTCTTGTTCAAACCTTTGAGGGTGGCTCTAAAGGTCACCTTCCCCCAAGGAAATCGGAGGAAACTTTCCTCGTCTTCGACCATGTGGAGGATTTTTGCAAATACCACCCTCCTTGGGTCAAATGAAAATAGGTACTGGCAAATCAGGCATACCAGCCTCATCTTCCAGGCATCTTCCTTATCTCTACATTTCAAAAAAGCAGTCTCCAACTCTTGCATTACTACACTCGTCTTCCCTTTAAAATATTTTACCAACAGAGGTGGACAACCTCGGCATTCTTCTTCGTTCACCTCAGGAAACCTTCCGAAGTTTAGGCCCGTCACCAAGGCGTACTCTTTCATACCAAACACAAGTTCTTGCCCATTGATATTGAAAGTTATCTCCTTGGAGGTTGAGGTTACCCTCCTAAGCAACATGTGATGTACAATAGTTCCTGAGAACTGCAACACTGGCGCAAAGACTATATATCTGAATTGGGTATTGTACACCTTCTCCACAAGATCCATTTCCTCAAACTTCATAACAATCTTCTTTAGGCAGAGGGCGCTTTTCCAAGAAATCCGTCCAGGAAAATCAGGAACGGTGGTTTCTGCCATCTACAAAAGGAACAACAACAAAAAATGTAAGAACAAATACATAGACCACACCAAACGTTAAGTACTTAACGCTTCGCTAAGTACTTAACGCTTCGTTAAGTACTTAGCGAAGCGTTAAGTACTTAGCGAAGCGTTAAGTACTTAACGAAGCGTTAAGTACTTAGCGAAGCGTTAAGTACTTAGCGAAGCGTTAAGTACTTAACGAATCCCTAAACCAAAAACAATAACCAACAACCAGAAACAAACATGCAAATATAAGGCAATAATCAATAACCAGAAACATACATTAAACGCTAAACCTAACCAAATAAACTGAAACAGCCAAAACCCTAAAACTAAACATGCAAATATGAAAACCCATAACCAAAAAAAGACATGCAACAACCAAAAAAAAACAAACCTGAGATTTATGGGGAATCAATGATAGAGATGGAGGACACGAGGGGGACGGGCAGATCGGCCTTGTCAAAGTCTTCTTCAGTGAGACGGTTGTAGTAGAGAGAGAGGAATCGAGAGAAGAGGGAAAATGGAAGAAATGAATGTCGAAATGTTTGATTTTTTAAAATATATGGTATGGCGCGTGCATATACGCGCGCCTCTTCGTCTTCCTACGCGCGCGTGCAGAAACGCTAAGTACTTAGCGAAGCGTTAAGTACTTAGCGAAGCGTTAAGTACTTAGCGAAACGTTAAGTACTTAACGCTTCGCTAAGTACTTAACGCTTCGTTAAGTTCTTAACGCTTCGTTAAGTAACTAGCAGAAACGATATCATCTGCAAATATCATCACAGCCAAAAGAACAATCAATAAGATGAACAAACTAATAAATCAATATGAACAAATATGAACATATATGAACAAATATGACCCAATATGAACAAATATGATTCAATATGAACCAATATTAACCAATATCACCAAAAAGAACATATTTAGGGTTAGGGTTTCATTAAGAAATACAAATAAGAACATAAATCTGTTATATAAACATAGATTCGGGGATTAGGTTTCTTATCTTGTAGATTTAGTTCATAGGAGTCGCCGTCGCCGGAGTTTACGCCGCCGGCGACAAACTCAGGAGGAAAGAAAGCATGAGAGAGAAAGAAAATGAGAGAAATGAAAAAATTTGAGTATATATATTAATACTGTTTCACTTCGCGAAACGCGAAATCCCTTCGCGTTACGCGAAAAGGGTAAATTCGTCAAAAAAAAAATAAGTGGTCATCAGATCAAATTTTATTAAAGATGACCACGGAGGCAAATAGGCCTATTTTTAGGGTCATTTCATCCAATTTTCCATTTAATAAACCCAATAGAAAGAATTCAGAAGCTAACACAAACTCTGAAATTGGGGCTGGATTTGATTCAAATGTTAGCACTAAATTCGATGACATGCAATTATATTTTAAATAATATTTATAGATAAATAATCTCGTGCATTTGCACTGATAAGAATATATTTAAAATATTATTTATCTATAAATATTTTAAATAAAATTAATATTATTTAAATTTAATTAATTTAAAATTAGTTTTAGTTTGTAAAAATTAAATTTAATCTTAAACTTAATGTTAACATATATTTTATCCCTTCGACACCCCACTTGACCCCTCAATTGACCTTCATCTAGTGACTCACACTTTTTCATATGCCTTTTTTATCCCCTCGGGGAACCAACCCATCAATCTTAATCGACCTCAATTGATGACACATTTCTTATCTCTCGTCAAACTCAACCACCAATCTTAATTCCGACTTCACACTCGACAAACCACCCACCACCCACCTGACCTTCATGTCATGACCTCACACTCGACAAATCACCCATCACCCGACCTTCATCTCATGACCTCATCACAGTCGACAAACTACTCACCACCCACCTGACCTCTATCTCGTGACCTTACACTTTCAAATGATCGCCAAATCAACCATTAATTTCGACCTCACACTCAACAAATCACCCACCATCCGATCTCCATCTCGTGACCTCACACTTTCAAATTCTCGTCAAACCAACAACTAATTCTGACCTCACACTCGACAAACCACCCATCACCCAACCTCAATCTAGTAAATTTCAAATTCTCGTCAAACCAACTATTAATTCCGACCTCACACTTTTAGATGACTCGTATTCTTTGTTTAAAATTTGCGTCACCATATATTATAGTCAATAATATATTTGTTAGATCAAAATATACAATTAACTTAGGATAATTAGCCAATGATTGTAAAATCGCCAAGTTTTGAATATTTAGCTTAAATAATCAAAAAGGGAGAAATTGTTAAATAAAAATATTAACTATAAGTGTACAAATAAAGAACTGAATTGTGCTAAATCAATTTTGTGCAGTTTGAAGAAAACCGGAAAGGAAAAAGTTATCCGGTAGTTGATCAAATCCGACATTTGATCAAATTTCGGTTTTATCACCAATTCGATATTTTATACTTCGGTACTATATTGGAAACGCATCCGGTAGTTTGTGACTTCGGTATTTTACAAACACGCGTCCGGTAGTTTGTGACTTCAGTATTTTACAAAGGCGCGTCCGATATTTTGCAAGTTCGGTTTTATATTGAGACGTATCTGGTATTATATTAAATTAGTATTTTACAAAGGCACGTCCGGTATTTTGCAAGTTTGGTTTTATATTCAGACGTATTTGGTATTATATCAAATCAGTATTTTATAAAGACGCGTCCGGTATTTTGTATCTTCGGTTTTATATTGGAGTGCTTCCGGTATTATATCAATTCGGTATTTTATGAAACGCATTCGGTAGTTTACAAAATCGGTATTTTACAAAGGCATGTCTGGTAGTTTGTAAGCTTCCGGTATTTTATCAAGAAGCGTGCCCGGTAATTTATCCTAATCGGTTTTTGGATAAACGTCTCCAATATTTTATGAATTCAGTCCTACATAAGGCGCTTTCGGTAATTTCCAAGTTCGGCACTTTGACTAAGCGTTTTCCTGTACCTGATCAATCTCAGCTCCCGATTAAGCACTCGGTATGGGTAGTCTGACACGGCAACAGAATTAGGCTTACAAAAGACTTTTATGAACCAAGACAAGTCAAACCCTCTGAGTTGTACGTTCTTCGTACCTCGTAATCCCATTAATGAGCATTTTGGCTTACTATCATCCAAGTACAGACAAGATCAAAGAAGATCCTCCTTGATGTACCATTCTAGAACTCAACCAATCAAATTAGGACAGGCGTCCTCTGAAGCAATCATGTCTTTTACATGTCCGTTGCAGATTGCATATTTAAGAAGAAGATAGAGGACAATTTGCTTCACCAGCTTTTGAATGATTAACTGCTTTCACAACCTTTTGAAACATCGTTCGTCACCACTCTCTTAAGCTCCAAAAAGTCCTAAAAGCCTTCAAGTTTGCTAGAGTGTTAAAATTGTATTGCATACTATTTATTCTATGTGAGTCCGTGTGAATCCTTAGTATTGTAAGTTGACAGAATTTATTTTTATTCATTAGAGTGTTGTGTTCTAGGAGTTTAGAAATAGACAGTGTTTAAGTCCTGGTTGTCCTACTAGGTTTGTACAAGTGTTGTATTCAAACCAAATCTTCTAGTGAATATTTTTCTCAAGGTTGAGAAGAAGGGATGACGTAGGAGTTTCTACTCTGAACGTCCATAAAATCCTTTGTCTCTTGTGTTCATTCCTTTCAATCCCATTCACTTACTGTTTCAAGTATAAATAAACATTTTCGCACTTGAACTCGGTTCAAGAGTTTGTGACAACTTGCGAAGAATAGAAACGTATATTAACTTCTAACAGAGTTAATATCAAACGAAGTGTGTAAGCGTTCAACATAGTCAGACCCCTTAAGATTGTGAACACTTTAACCGCTAGACCACTTGAGATTGTTAAAATAATTTTATTATTTTGTATATATATATATATATATATTGTATTTAATATTTATTAAGGTAACTACATCTAATAAATATATATATATATATATATATATATATATATATATATATATATAATACATGAGAGAGAAAATAATTAGGAAATAAAAAAATAAAAAATAAAATATATTTATAGTTTTTAAAATCTAAAATTTAATTAAGAAACATAGAGTAAGAGAGATGAGAGATAAAATATCTGATGACATTATACCTAATGATATGTAGATTAATGTACATGTTGACTTTAAACATCAATATATATATATATATATGGAGTATTTATTAAGGTAACTATATATATTTAATATATATATATTATATATATAAATTATTAATAATATATATATATATATATATATATAAAAGTTAATGAGAGAGAAAATAATTAAGAAAAAAAATATAAGATAAAATATATTTATAGTCTTTCAAATCTAAATTTTAATTAAGAAAGAGAATATGAGAGATAAAATAAATAATGAAGAGGATTATACCTAATGATTAATGTGGTGAATGTTGATTTTAAGCATCATTAATTATTTTTCTCTGTAATATAATAATATATTATATTTTTCTTATTTTATAACCATTTTATATCACTAACTCTAATTATATTATAATTGTAACGTGATTTTAATTTTTTTTATCATAAATCAAACTTATCTTAATTGTAAAAATTATTTTGAGGTTACACTTTAATACTCTTAAATTTATTTATTTATTTGTTTATTATTATTATTATGTTTATCTTTATAATCTCTCCAAAATTACCTAAAATATATCATTATTACCACAAGTATTTGATGAAGTTATATATTTAATTTGTATATTTAATATATTTTAGTATCACTATTATATTTATTTTAATTTTGGGATCACAAATTTTAAATTTACATTATGTTTTCCATCTCTAAGGACCTAGCCTAATTGCATCTAAAATTTTCAAAGCTGATTTTGCCAATGCCATTGTGAAAATGGGAGATATTAGCCCTCGTACCTGGGGATAACGGAATCATAAGAAGAGTTTGCAGCACTCTTGCCTAGTGGATTTATAATTCTTTTTATTTTTATTTCCGATAAACAAGTTTATTCATTTAATTCAATCATCTGATACTTTCCGTTATTTTGGTTATTTAATTGTATTTTTCAACTTTGTTTTGTTGTACTATTTATACAAGTGTGGACATAAATAACGAAAGGGTGATATTATGCATGGTGAGATATTGGATAACACAAAATCACAAAATTGCCCATTTTTATTGACTAACTCAAAATAAAGAATACAATTTTAGAAAGTTAGCCGAAGGCTAATAGTTTGAAATGTCACACGACCGAAAAAGTTAACCAAAAGTTAAGTTTAGTACAATCTAAATCCCTTAACAAGATCTACTGGAAAACAAGTGTCGTGCCTCTTTCAGCCGGCGTTCCAATAGCATATATTTATGTTGTTGAATTTAATAAGCTCGTAGTTAAAGTTTAGACGATAATAAGAAATCTCTATTTTATTTTAAAAGGTGTTAAAAAAATAAAAAATAAAAGTGGTGTAGGATTGATCTTGCAAATGAAAAATAAGTGAGGACTTGTTTGATTCATATTTTCATTTTTCAATCCTGTCAGCCAAAACAATGATCCCTATGAGTTATATATATTTAAATAAATAAAACATAAATAAATAGTACTAAATAGTATAACGTTTTCATTTTTTATTGGGAATATGAGAGAACTCGATTACATTTCAGCTTTAGTCGTTTCGTACACTCTTTATCTTCCCTTTTTTTTTTCTCAAAAACGAATTATTCTAATAGAAATAATCAATAGTTAGTGGTACTTAATGGGATCATGGTGTTGGTTATCTATATTTATTTATTTTCTATAAATATTAATGTATAAAAACTGACAATTCCTTAAAAAGGTTCAATGGGTTATGTAACTATGTAAGTGTGCTCTTTCTCATTTGAATGATCAAAGATGGCGGAAGAGTGTTCATCTTCTTCATGCAAGAAAAATGTTGAACTTGAAGCTACAGACTTGACTAAGTTGGTTCTTTCCTGGTCTCTAGACGACATATTTAACGAGAATCTTTACATAAACAAGGTGATCTTCTTACTTTCTTTAATACCCTTCACCATTTTTAATATCTCATGGTCTGTGATGAATACAAACTTGAACTATCTCTTGTAGATTGTGGATATACCATCATCGTTCAATTCAACTGATCAATATTTTGGATCATTTATCTACCCTTTACTGGAAGATATCAGAGCGAAGCTATTTTCAACCCTTGATGACATCTCTAATGCCCCATTTGCAGAAGTGACATCATTAAACTTGTTGAAATCATCTGACAGATTTCTATACAATGTAAGCATTAACCAGTGGATGAAAAAGGGGCGTGGGGAAAAAGAGTCGTACAAAACAATGCCAGGTGATCTTGTATTCTTTTCAAATGGTAAGCCTGAGATTGTATCTGATTTACATAGGTATGGAAGAACATGGACTCTTGCATCCATCATAAATTCAGAGTCCATTCCATTCACAGTCATGGCCTCGAATGAGATAGATTTTAAAGAGGCTAAACAATCGTTGTACATAGTGTTCTTGGTAAATGTATTTTCTGAGAAAAGGATTTGGGACTCACTTCACAAGCCTTGGAATAATATGATCATCCAAAAAGTTATAGGACCTAATTGTGCGGTATGAATTTTGTTTTATAAATACTATACTTGAGATGATAATGTTTGGGGATTTTGATCATGTTTTTGTTATTAATTAAGCAGGTTGTTGAAGACTGCAGAGTTTGTGTCCCTATGAATAGTCTGCAGTTGGCTGCAATATGTGATGATAATATCTTATCCGAGCTAAACCAATCCCAAAGGGATGCTGTTGAGTTTTCACTTCTCCGAATCAACTGTTTGCACAGACCCTCTTTAGAACTCATATGGGGTCCTCCGGGGACTGGGAAAACTAAAACTATTAGTCTAATGCTTTTTAAACTCTTGAGTACGAAATTCAAGACTCTTGTTTGCACCCCAACAAATATAGCAATAAAAGAAATTGCTTCTAGGTTACTAAAGTTACTCAAAGATTCTTGTAAAGGGGATTTGCTCTTATTGGGGAATAATGATAGGCTGAAAGTAGATGGTTGTCTTGAAGAAATCTATCTAGACTTTCGCGTTGAACGTTTGACTCAGTGCTTTGGTTCACTTGGGTGGAAACATTGCTTGAATTCAATGAGTGTTTACCTTACTAATTGTGTTCAACAATATGATGTTGAAAAGGGAAATGGAAAAAGGGTATCTCTCCTTGAGTTTGCAAGGGAAAGATTCGATCTTGCTGCTTCAAGTTTGAGAAATTGCATATTCACATTATCTACTCATCTACCACAACATTTTATCAAGGATCTCAATATGATGGAAGTTATCCATCTTATTGATCGATTGAGAGGACAGCTATTTGATGGAAATGTCTCACCGGTTGAACTAAGAAAGATCCTTTCCCATGATTTTGATGATGATTCATTATCATCCTTGCCGTTACAAACAAAGAGAAAGACTGTATCAGCCTTAAAGGACCTTCAAGTTTCTCTTCACCATCTCGAGCTTCCAACTAACATGAAGGAGAATACTGTGAAGGAATTTTGTCTTAATGGGGCTTCTTTAATTTTTTCAACCTCTGTGACCTCATATAAGTTGCATTCTGCGAAAATGGAACCCTTCAAAGTGTTGGTTATTGATGAGTCATCACAAATGAAGGAGTGTGAGTCAATTATACCACTTCAACTTCCTGGAATCATGCATGCAATTCTTGTTGGTGATGAACATCAATTATCAGCTATGGTAACTAGCAACGTAAGTTTCTTTTAAGAAAATAATTTTTTTTAGTTTGTTATATATTTTTTGATAAAACAGTTACTTGCATGCATGGGAATTCATAGGCTTCTGAAAGAGCTGGCTTTGGGAGAAGTATGTTTGAAAGACTTGGTTTGATGGGACATTATAAGCACCTTCTTAATATGCAATACAGAATGCATCCGTCAATAAGTTTATTTCCAAGTTCAAAGTTCTATTCCGATATGGTAATGAACGCAGAGAATGTCACGAAAGATTATGAAAGAAACTATCTCAAAGGACCAATGTTTGGGCCATATTCTTTCATCAATATTTCTAGCGGTGAAGAAGAAAAAGAAGAAGAAGCTGGGCGTAGCCTAAGAAATCTTGTTGAGGTTACAGTTGTCTTGAGGGTACTGCAGAATCTTCACAAAAGTATGTAAACTTATTTTCCATATCATGATGAAGATATAAAGCAAAAAAATTCTAGTATTGATGTTTTTTCTTTGTTATTCACAGATTGGAGTGTCTCGAAAAAGAGGCTTAGCATTGGGATTATATCGCCATATGCAGCTCAGGTTGCAGAAATACAAAAGAAACTTCCATCTACTTATGAGAACCTTGATGGGTTCAAAGTGAAGGTCATGTCTATTGATGGATGTCAAGGAGGAGAAGAAGATATCGTTATGATATCGACTGTAAGATCTAATGCTCATGGAAATGTCGGTTTTATGTCTAGTCATCAACGAACTAATGTTGCATTAACAAGAGCTAGGTACTTATTTTCATGATTATTATCTAATATTTTATGTTTCTTCATATAGTTCTTACTATTTTTTTTGTTTGCAGGCATTGTCTCTGGATTCTTGGTAGTGGAAGAACCTTGGAAAAGAGTAAAACAATATGGGGATCCTTGGTCCGGGATGCAAAGAATCGTGAATGTTATTTCAATGCTGATGAAGATGAAGATCTACTTAAGGCCATATTAAGCATCAAGATAAAACTTGATCAATGGAATGATATGCTGAATGAGAATAGCACATATTTCAAGTATGCACATTGGAAGGTGAGGTGAAACAACTAATTCATCAATGGAATGCTTTGTTTTATTTATGCATCTACTTCATCCTTTATAATTTCCTCCTGATCAGGTTCTTTTAAGCCATGATTTTAAAAAATCATTTTCCAAGTTATGCCCAACCAGCAAAAAGAATCTAGTGATGAAACTGGTGGTTAGTCTCTCAAATGGCTGGCGTCCCAAGTTTAGAAACGTGGATCTTTTATGTGAAAACTCATCATATGTGTTAAAGCAATTCAAGGTTGTTGGGCTGTATGTTGTTTGCACCATTGATATAATGAAAGAGAAAGAAATGTATATCCAGGTTATGAAAATCTGGGATTTGTTGCCTTGTTATGAAGTCCCAAAATTGGTGAAACGTCTTGAGGGGTTGTTTGCCATGTATACCGATGATTATATCAGTTACTGCAAAGAAAAAGTTCTTCATGGGTATTTTTTTTCATTCAGTTATGTTCTTTGATTTGTTAACTTGCAAATAACTGCTTACAAACTATTTTTTTATTGTTGATTTGATTAGGAATTTGGAGTTCCCCATGACTTGGCCAGCAAAGTTTAACATTACCCAATACAAGACTCCTGGTCAGGATGAATGTGAAAATTTGAACCGCGACAAAGTTATTGATAGTTGTAATTATGTTGAGAATTCAAAGGTTAATGAGAGCTTGTTATTAATGAAATTCTACTCTTTATCTTCTGGTGTGGCTGGACATTTATTGTCAAATGAAGAAGGAAAAGAACTGGAGTTACCATTTGAATTATCAGACCAGGAGAAAGGGTTAATTCTTTTCCCACAAAGCACATTTATTATTGGAAGGTCTGGTACCGGTAAAACTACAGTTCTAACGATGAAACTATTTGAGATGGAGCAACGGTATCAAATTGCTTCAAGAGGATTCACTGCTACTTCAAATGAAGTTGGTGAAACTAGTCGACCGAATAATGAAACCATCATCCGCCAACTTTTTGTGACAGTCAGTCCAAAATTATGTTATGCAATTAAGAAATATATTTCTGGACTAAAAAGGTGTGCAAATAAATAAGTTAATGTAGATTGTATATGGACTTCTCTCTGATTTCTAAATGTTATTTTGTGGACAGGTTTGTTAGTGGAGGAGGGTTTTCAGTTGACAACAAATCAGAAGATTCAGATGACAATGCATATGATGATATTCCAGATTCATTTCTTGATATCCCTCCTCAATCATACCCTCTTGTGATAACTTTTCACAAGTTCTTAATGATGCTCGATGGATCATCTGGTCATTCGTTTTTTGAAAGGTTTGTGAGTATTAACAAACATTTTGGAAAAACTTCGAATTCAAAGTCAGTTGCGTTGCAGACATTCGTTAGAACCAAGGAGGTGACATATGACAGGTTCTATTCGTTCTATTGGCCTCATTTCAACTCCAATCTAACAAAGAGGCTTGATCCATTGAGAGTGTTCACTGAGATAGTTTCTTGCATAAAAGGTGGCTTACAAGCTGGGAAGACTTGTAGTGGTAAACTTGGTCTGGAGGAATACCTTTCATTGTCTGATGGCAGGACATCTAGTTTGATCAAACAAAGGAGACAAGAAATCTATGAGATTTTTCTACGTTATGAAAAATTGAAGATAAAAAATGATGAATTTGATTTAATTGATTTGGTTATTGATCTTCACCATAGACTAAGTAGAGAGAAATTTCAGGGCGCTGAAATCGATTTTGTATACATTGATGAAGTGCAAGATCTCACCATGCAACAAATAGCTCTTTTCAAGTATGTTTGCAGAAATGTAGAAGAGGGCTTTGTTTTTTCAGGTGATACTGCGCAGACCATTGCAAGAGGAATAGATTTCAGGTTCGAAGATATAAGATGTCTCTTCTACAATCAGTTTATATTGGAATCAAGAGGAGGGGTTGATAATAATGTAAAAATATCTGATATCTTCAGCCTTAGCCAGAACTTTCGAACCCATGATGGTGTTCTTAGATTGGCACAGAGTGTAATTAACATTATTTACCATTTCTTTCCTCAATCTATTGATTTCTTACATCCGGAGAGAAGTCTTATATATGGGGAGGCTCCGGTTCTCCTTGAATCTGGAAATGCCATTTTAAAAATATTTGGGAGCAGCGAAAGCAAGAGCAGGAACATTGTGGGGTTTGGAGCTGATCAAGTCATACTGGTTAGAGATGATGTTGCCAGAGAGGAAATATCGTACTATGTTGGAAAGCATGCTATTGTTCTTACAATTATGGAGTCAAAAGGGCTGGAATTTCAGGTAACTAAACCGTTTTCTTTTTTTATATTCTGCTTTTAACTTTGGATTTTTGTAGCAGATAATTTGTTATAGGAGGTAACTTATAATACTCTCTTTTCTTTAGTTGTCATTCTTGTATATTTTGATTACTCCTTTTACAATGAAATTATAAAATAACACACAAAACATGACATAGACATAGATAGTTCTTGTCAAGAAGACCCATTCTCTGCTAAATTCATCTTACAATATTTTCTTCAGTTTCTGTTAACCATTCAAACACTTTGCTCGAATCCACAGTAATGTTTGAGGGCCATCTTGAGTTAGAACTCTCAAAGGAAGTTGTTAGTTCATAGCATTCATTGATGACCCCTTCATGGATCATCTAGTTGTTCCTAGTTTAGGAAAGTATGAGGTTGATCACATATTCCAAATATTTTGTACTATGATCCAAATTGACTTTAATGCCAAGTCAACAATGCAATAGAGTACTTCTCCACTGCCCTTGAAACATTTCTAATACTCCAAAGGCATTGTTTAGTTTCCACTGCCACATATCTCATTAATGAACTTCCAAAGGTTTAATGCTTTCTCTAGACATACCCACACACCAAACTTATCCCATAATCTCCAACCCAAAACATTTGGGCTCCTCCACATCAATCCAATATGCCATGCCGAGAAAAACTTGATCCTTGCTAAACCAAATACCTTTTTCTTGGTGATGCTCCCATCCTAAACTACAACTCCCCATTACAAAGAAACCCTATATTTTTATGCGAAGATATTATCTTGTATATTTAAGTGATGTTTACAATGATGCAAGATTACAAAAACAAATAGGTGGAATTTGATTAAATGTTTTCAATACAATAAAGTAGCTGATAGTTGGCCATTGGAACTCTAAATTACTCACTAGTTCTTCACTATGTATGTCACTGTTTTGGAAAATCAACCATACTATCCAAATCTTAATATTCAAGAGAGAACTTGAGTGAATATCATCTCAAAGAACACATGAATGTTGTGTAAAATACTAAAGTGTCTATGTAGGACTCCTTTTCCTAAAGGTTAATCAAGCAACAATATTTGCTAACAATTGTTTTCAGGGCTATCACCTTCTTTGGACAGATCTTCCAACCCTTTCACAATTATAGTTCAATGTCCTTTACTTTAACCCCGACCAGAGAAGCACATTGAAATTGGTTTTTCATAACCGAAAATGTGGTTGATGAGAATATGGATCTCTCCTACATTCCACTATGACATCAAATTGTGGATATCCTTACAAAGGCTCTCCCACAAACAAACTTTGTTAATTTATGAGGACAGTTCGAAAACATTTAGGTATATATATAGAAGGGGTAGTGTAGCAATCTCATTATTTGGGTTTTAAATGCTGCTCATTTAATGTTCTATTTACTTGTCATTCTTACTTGTAATTTTGTTTTGATTACCCTTATACAATGAAATTATTGGAAATAACACACAAAACAAAACATATAGTTATTCTCAATCTTCATGTCTTTCTTGAAACTTTTCAATTTTCACATAATTTCTTTTGACTTTGATGAATCCTCAATAGGATGTGTTATTATATAATTTCTTTGGTTCATCGCCTCTGAAGAATCGATGGAGACTGGTTTATGAGTTCATGAAGTTTCAAGAATTACTTGATGATAATTGCGAGTCCTTTCCAAGCTTCGATACCACAAAACATGGTATTTTATGCTCTGAGCTGAAACAACTTTATGTGGCCATTACTCGCATGAGACAAAGGTTGTGGATTTGTGAGAACAAAGAGGAGCTTTCGGAACCCATGTTTGACTACTGGAAGAAGTTGTTCCTTGTCCAAATTAAGAAACTGGATGATTCTCTTGCTCAAGAAATGCAAGTGAAAAGTTGCTGTGAGGACTGGAAACAAAGGGGCATAAAGGTATTCATCTATTTATTTAGTAGTATATGGTTTTCTAGTTTTGACAATGATTTTCTAGTTTTGACAATGGTTTTTCCTGTTCTGCAGCTATTTTATGAAAACAAATATGAGATGGCAGCAATGTGCTTTGAGAAGGCGGGAGAGTTAACTTGGGAGAGAAGAGCTAAAGCTACTGCGCTTAAGGCTGGTGCTAACTGTCTTCGTGGTTGGAACAATGAATTAGCTTTTTCAAAACTTAGAGATGCTTGTAAAATATTTGAATCTATTGGCCGTCCTGAGTCTGCTGCTGAATGCTTGCTTGAAATGGGAGAGTATGAAAAAGCTGGTAATATCATCTCTTCCATTTACTTTTATTGTTTAACATGATTTTTGAGATCTTTTAGCTTTTCATATAACAATCTGCAATGTACTCCAGGGATAATTTATAAGGACAAGTGTGGGAAACCTGAGTTTGCGAAGGCTGGAGAATGTTTCTTTCTGGCAGGATGTCTTGACCTTGCTGCAGATGTATATTCACAGGGCGGCTTGTTCGCTGAGTGCTTAACTGTCTGCACTAAAGGAGAACTCTTTGATGAGGGCCTAAAGTACATTGAGTCCTGGAGACAACAAGAACTTGCATGTTTTGATGGAATCGCACAAAATTTCCTCCATAGTTGTGCAATGAATTACCATAAACTTGATGACCGAGCGTCCATGATGAAGTTCATTAGAGCATTTAGATCAATAGATGAAATGCGTCAGCTTTTGAAATCTTTAAATTTCAAGGATGAGGTGTTGTTGGTGGAACAAGAAGAATCGGGTAACTTTTTGGAGGCAGCTGAAATTGCAAAGTTGAGGGGTTATCTTCTAATAGAGGCTGATTTATTGGGGAAGGTTGGTCTTTGTAATGAAGCAGCAAGGCTTGTCCTTTGGTCAGTCTTTCAAAACTCTCTCTGGGTGCCTCGAAGCAAAGGTTGGCCTCTCAAGAGTTTCACCCAGAAAGAGGAGCTTCTGGAAAAAGCTATTTCATTTGTAAGTAATGAACCTGACTTCTATGAATTGATATATATTGAGGCCAAGATTTTATCAAGTAATAAAGCGAAATTGTCTGATTTGACTCAGTATTGGCATTCTTCTGTTAGCTCTAAGAGCTTGCGTGGTGAAATTTTGTCTATTTGGAAAATTCTGGATAATCATTTGAATGTACATGCCTCCAAGTATAAATTGGATGATGAACTAGTAGTTGATCCGATTAGTCATTCTGTCGCATCATTGTTGTTTATCTGGAATCTTTGGACTGAAAAGATTGACAAAATCACAGATTTTTTGGAATCTACAAAGACAAAGGATGTTGATGAGAACAATGGCTATGGTCTGTTCTGCTTTGAATACTTTGGTGTAAGGAAGCAGTTTAACAATCTGAATATTAACACCTACCTTTTGTTAAATCCTAAAGCTGATTGGGTAAAACAAATTGGCAGAAGATCTCTTAGAAAGGAAGGAAGCCTACTTTGTGTTGAACTTTCCCATTTTGCCTCATTTGCTTTAAAATACTGGTGTTCAGAATTGGTCAATGTTGGTCTGAAGGTGTTGGAAACTCTTGAAGCCGTGTATGCACATACTATCGAGACGTCTCCATCTCTTTTTTGTAGGACCGTGCCTCTTCTAAAGGTGTTGACCTCTCTAGAGGCCAAGATTTTATCAAGTAATAATGCAAAGTTGTCTCATTTGATTCCATACATGCATGCTTTTGTGAGCAATGGGAATCTGCAAGGTGAAATTCTGTCTATTAGGAGGATTCTTGATATTCATTTACATTCGAATGCATCCAAGTATGATTTGGAAGATGAACCAGTAGTAGTAGACACCAATGGTCATTCAAAGAATGCAATTTCTTGTAACAGTGTTTCTGTCACATCATTAGTGCACTTCTGGACTCTTTGGAGCAAAAAGATAGAAAATAGCATCAAGTATATTGAATGTCTAGTGAAACTTGATGTTGTTGAGAAAAATGGATATGCTTCGTTCTTCTTTCAATATTTTGGTGTAAGGAAGAAGCCCAAAAGTATGAGTACTAGCAACTACCTTCTGTTAAATCCTGAAGCTGATTGGGTACAAAAGATTGACAAAAGATTTCTTAAAGAGGAAGGAAGCTTACTTTACACTGACTTTCACAATTTCTCCTCTGTTGCTTTGGGCTATTGGCGTTCAGAATTGGTCCATGTCGGTCTAAAGGTGTTGGAAGCTCTCGAAGCCATTTATGCATATTCTATCAGGACTTCTCCATCTCTCTTTTGTAAGACAGTGCCTCTTCTAAAGGAGTTGATCTCTATAGAGGCCAAGATATTTTTGAAAGAAAATTTGCCTGATTTGGTTCGATACTTGCATGCTTTTGTGAGCAATGAGAAACTGCATTATGAAATTCTGTCAATTCGGAGAATTCTGGATATTCATTTGCATTCAAATGCATCCAATTATGAATTGGAGGATGAACTTGTAGTATTAGACCCCATTAGTCATGCAGAGAATGTAATTTCTCGTAACAGTATTTCTGTCACATCATTGGTGTACTTCTGGAATCTTTGGGCCGAAAAGATGAACAATAGCATCAGGTATATTGAATCTGTCGAGACAGTGGATATTGATGAGAAAAATCAGTATGCTTTGTTCTTCTCTCAATATTTTTGTGTAAGAAAGAAACCTAACTATAAGAATAATACCAAGTACCTTCTGTTAAATCCTAAAGCTGATTGGGTTAAAGAAATTGACAGAAGATTTCTTATAAAGGAAGAAAAATTAGTCTATGCTCACTTTCGCAATTTCTCCTCTGTTGCTTTGGGCTATTGGCGTTCAGAATTGGTCCATGTCGGTCTAAAGGTGTTGGAAGCTCTCGAAGCCATTTATGCATATTCTATCAGGACTTCTCCATCTCTCTTTTGTAAGACAGTGCCTCTTCTAAAGGAGTTGATCTCTATAGAGGCCAAGATATTTTTGAAAAAAAAGTTGCCTGATTTGGTTCGATACTTGCATGCTTTTGTGAGCAATGGGAAACTGCATTATGAAATTCTGTCTATTCGGAGAATTCTGGATATTCATTTGCATTCAAATGCATCCAATTATGATTTGGAAGAAGAACTTGTAATATTAGACCCCATTAGTCATGCAGAGAATGTAATTTCTCGTAACAGTATTTCTGTCACATCATTGGTGTACTTCTGGAATCTTTGGGCCGAAAAGATGAACAATAGCATCAGGTATATTGAATCTCTCGAGACAGTGGATATTGATGAGAAAAAATGGTATGCTTTGTTCTTCTCTCAATATTTTTGTGTAAGGAAGAAACCCAACAATATGAATACTAGCACCTATCTTCTGTTAAATCCTGAGGCTGATTGGGTAAAAACAATTGACAGAAGATTTCTTAAAGAGGAAGGAAATTTACATTACTCTGACTTTGACAATTTTGCCTCTGTTGCCTTGGGCTATTGGCGTTCAGAATTGGTTCATGTCGGTCTAAATGTTTTGGAAACTCTTAAAGGCATTTACTGGACATCCCCATCTCCGTTTTGCAAGATCATGGCTCTTTTATTACGCATCTTTTTGATTTCAAAATCTCTGGATCTAAAGCTTACTGATAATACAAACTATCATGATTTGGACTCAAAAGCTCTGGATTTAAAGCATATTGATATGACCAACAATCGTGATTTGGACTGGAACCAAACATTTGCTGGCAACTTTTATTCTATTAGAAGTAGCAATGATTTCCAACTTTTATTGCAAGAATCTATGCTTGAAGGTGTCGCGTCCAAAGGTAGTCTAACATATGGGCAAATCGGGAGAATAATGGTTTTGTATCTTTCAACTGGCAGACCAACTGATGAATTGTACAAAAATATTGCAGAAAGGCTCAGTTGTTACCCATCTTGGAGATTGTTCTTTGAGGATCCCAATCACAGCATAGAATCTTCTGCATTCAAGCTCATGATAGCCTTGAGAGATACTTTCAATGCCAACTGGAGAATGCATGATTACATATCGCCAACATGTCTCTTGTATATCTTGGAACGCCTTCTTCTGCTCGCTACCTGCTCCCATAAATTTCTTTACACTACAAAATCTGTTTTTGTAGAATGGCTTATTTATGAGAAACATGGTGAGAATCATACAAATTATCCAGGAAAAGATACACTTGAACACAAAGATTCCCTAGTCGAGATTTTCAAATTTATAGAATACTTAATCATGGAATTCCTTTCTGGCCCCGAAACACAACAATGGATACTGAATTCCGGTGTTAATGTTCTTAACTTCTATTCGACGATGGTGTTGAGATGCGTTATAATGTCTTGCTTGCTTTACTTACATACGGGTAATGACATGTTAAACACCATTCTGATACAGAAACACATCACTTCAAAGCTGCCAGCAAACTTTTATACTGCTCTAACAAGAAATACTAGCCTGAATAAAGATGTAATCTCAGAGGCACTGGTAATCATTGGTAATCCACTTGTGATTGTTTGTCGGCATGAAAGATATCCAGGAACTGTATCTCCTGGTGCCATTTTGCTGGACTTGATAGATGAAAAGAATAGAGAAAGTATATTAAGTCTGTTGTTTCCTCGGAAAACAACCCCTCCTGAAGGGGATAGAACTGACCCGAACATAAATGAATCTGTAAAAAGTGAAGGCCAAGGGGAGGAGACTGCCGATTCTTTGTCTTTAAGTGATCCAACAGAAATCTCAGCCATGTTCCAGGAAATATCTAATGCTTTGAGATCAGCAGAGAATACAACAACTGATAAGAGTTCTGATAGGTTTACATCACATCTCCAAAATATAAAGGTAAAATGACTTTTGTTTAATGTTTTAATTAATA
The DNA here is from genome assembly GCF_907164915.1 of Impatiens glandulifera. Classification (NCBI taxonomy): domain Eukaryota; kingdom Viridiplantae; phylum Streptophyta; class Magnoliopsida; order Ericales; family Balsaminaceae; genus Impatiens; species Impatiens glandulifera. The sequence goes on along the minus strand of NC_061868.1, from coordinate 33,847,756 downwards.
TGGAGTTGACATTTTTTTCTGGTGTCATTCAATAGATTGAGCTAGAGAAGTTGGTTATGTCCATGTCATCTTCCCAGAATCAGACTTCCATGGGAGAAGAAGACAGAGACTTCATGCTTGAAGTGAATCACACATTTGAGGATCTAAAGAATCAGCTTAATTGTGCATTAGATATAAGGTATTATTTTACCTTAAGACTCGAAACCAAAATTAAAAAAATGAATCAAAATCATTTTCTGACACTTCATAGAATCTGGTCGTATCAACAGCATAGGATAATAAAATTTGTTGGTGGTTACAGGGAACTGGAAGAAGGCATTCCATTGATTTTGGAAATTCTGAAAAAGTTAAACATGCAAAAGCCAATACTTGAAATGTTCTTCAGAAAGCAGCCAAGGCATGAAGCTGTGAGCAAGAAATCAGAGGCCACAAACAGCGGCAAAATCAAAGATGGTGAATCTTGAGGCCACCAATTACATTAGAGGACACTCTGGTTTTGGATTTTTAGAAATGTACAAGATACTGTATTTTATTGATAATGCACATGACTAACCTTATGAAGACATGTCTCCCTTATTTTTGTGTATTAAGAAACTTTTGACCATTTAGCAGATCATTCACAGTCCAATCATTAGTTTCATGCTACTATATTATATGTCATGTAACATATATCATTGATATGAAGAACTTTGGCTTTTAGGAAATTGTTAGAAAGTCACGATTTTGGCTACTGCCAATTAGTTTATGTCGTGGATAATTAACAATAGCATAGCAGGTTAACTTCTTGGCTGAAATTTAAGTGCACTGGATCGACTTCAAGATAATAATTGCTCTAGTGAATAACTAAAGAAAATGATAGATGAGAGATAGAAATAATAGAAATAGAAGAGAAAGAAACTTATTATAGAAATATCTCAAATATCTTTAAGAAATTTGGCAAGAACGTCTAACCCTCTTACCGTGTACACCTGCTTGAATGAACTCGATCATGTCAAGCTGTTAAACAAGCCAGGCTACTTTCATCGAACTAAGACTAGTGAAATAGTCAATCCCGAAGGATAAACTATTTCAAGTTTTTGAGAGCGAAAAGAAGAGTAAATTACTCTTTATTCTTATCATATTGTAATCACTAAAAATCTAATCCTACTTGGGAAATTTGATGAGATGACCCTAATAATGGCTTTAATTGGGGACATCACCAGCGCCTAATAAAAATTGCGCAAATGACCATTTCTTAGTTTTCGGATGAAAATACCCCGTCGCGTCACGCGATGGAACCCCAATTCGTCGAGTGTCGTGCTGTCGCGAGACGCGACCGTCATCGCGGCGAATTAGGGTTCCGTCGGGTATTTTCGTCATAACACAGAGGAAGTGGTTATTTTCGCAAGTATTATTGGGAGCTGATCATTTTCCCAAATAAAGGCTTTATTAGGGTCATTTCATCAAATTTCCCTCATAATTTATAATATTAAAATAAGTATTTTGAATTATTTTTAAATAAATAAGATCAAAATTATTAACCTCATGGACAAAAACTTATTTAAAACAATTAACTATAATTAATTAATGTGTTAATTAATCAAATTAATTAGGATTTAAGGACAAAATTTATACCCATAATGTCTCAAAATAATTTTTGAAAAATTAAAGAACAAAATTAAATAATTTTGATTTGTATTCATTTCATCTAAAAAGAATTATTTATTTAAACTCTAAAAATATAAAAAATAAAATAAAATAAATTGGAAAAATATTTGTCATATTTATTTTAATATTTTGTGTATTTAAAATGATCAAAATTAAAGTTAAAATTGTGAAAGAATAATCAATTTCAAATAAACCCTTAAGGATTTAATAAAAATATAAATATGTGATCCTGTGTGTCCGAAATCGAAAAAAATCGGTTGCAGTAGAAACCACGTTCATTGGATGGACGTTGTAATCACATCCAACGCACAAGAGCGCTCCGCGTAGCCAGTTGTAAATAAAGCAACGCGCGCCCGAGCCATAGCGGATCGACAAACAATCATTAACCGAATCGCTAACGGACCGCCCAAACGCCAACGGCGCTAGACAGAACGCCTAAAAGCACTCAAAACGATGTTGTTTTGAGTGCCACATTCATCTCCAACGCGACGCTGGAGTGGATAAGCTCGAAGATCCATCTTCGATTTCTCTTTTTTGGTACTCAGCCTACAGTCAACCAAAACGGCTAATTCAAAAGGTGAAATGATCACCCTACCACGGGGATCATTTCCCCTACAAGAATAAGGATGAATCATCCATATTTCGGTCATTTGAGCAAAGAACATTCAAAACGTCATTAATGGTTTTTGGCTGATTTGATCCATTAGGATGGATCAACCGACTTAGGAATGCTATAAATAGTTTCCCTAAGTCATTCCGAAGTTAGAACCCATTCACCACCTTCAAATCGAAGAAAAACAAAAAATTGTAATTAAACTTGAAGCTTTCGGATTTTTCAATTTTCTGTTTGAGGCCTTAAAACTTGAATTTGAGCATCCATAAAACTTCTTTAAGGATCAATGAGTGTTCTTCAATCCTTGATAATATTTCAATCACTCTCTAATTCATATTTACTGTTTGAATTTGAAATTTTTATATTTCAAATTGCATAAGCTTGCATGTTTGTTGTTCATAGTGTTTTATGGTTATTGATTCTATGATCATTTAGAAACTATCTAGATATGATAGAACCGATCAATCGATCTAAATAACAAAAACCCAATTTTGAATTTTGTAAAATCAAAATATCGGGTTTGTTGTTCTTAGATTAATTCTGTTGAATCATATCCAAGAAAACTTCCCAACATGATTGTAATAATGTTGAACAGCTGTTTGGATCATGTTTGATCCATCCCGATCATGTTTGATCAAAATAAAAAAATTCAAAATAAATGAAAATTTTGAGTTTTTGAATTAGTTCAAACAAGAAGCTAGTGTTTTTGTTTTGGTACCAATCAAGAATATGTAATATAAGGAAGCTATTGAATATTTCCTTATACTTCAAAATAACTTTAAAATCAAACACCAAATTCTTTTATCACAAACTATTTTGAACAAATTGATCATCATAAAGGTCGATTGATACCTTAAAATGATGATCAACACGTTCCTGTGAGCCTTGTCAAGCTACCTAAACTCTTAGATCAAATAATCTAAGCTCAAAAATAAGAATTATAAACCTACATTTTGTGTTCTTGAGGACCGAAGATCGAGAAAATTCGAACATAGGACTGAGAATTTCAAATAGGACCGAAAGGTCCGACCGATGTTATTGAGCTAGGACCGAGATGTCCGACCGAGAATTTTCATCATGGACTGAGAGGTCCAACCTAGGACCGAGAGGTCTGAGTTTGGGACTAAGACTCCTGAACCCTTGGACTAAGAGATCCAATATTTGGATCGAGAATCCCAAACCTAGGACCGAGAGGTCTAAGTCTAATACCGAGACTCCCAAGACCCATGACCGAGAGGTCTAACCTTGGGACCGAGAATATTAGACTTAGGACTAAGGATCTCAAATTTGGGACCGAGGATCCCAAACTTGGGACCGAGAATCTTTAACCCGGGACTGAAAACTCCCGAGCCCAGGATCGAGGGACTTAGCCTAAAGTTAGCATAGGACCGAGAGATTTATACACCTCGACCGAGAAACTTAGCACAAGGCTAACCCAAGACTGATAGGTTTATACACCTAGATCGGTAAATTCCAACCAAGGACCGAAAGCCCTTAGCATCCTGACCAAGAAACTCCGGTACTTAGACAGAGAATCCTAAGCCTCGACCTAAACCGAGGGTCTCCGAACCCCAACCAATAAAATCGAACCAAGGCCTAGGACTTCGGTCCTAAGGCCTATTTGGTTTCACTTTTCAAAATCCAAAATTATTTTTATAATTTTGGGACCTTAATCCATTTTCTAAAAATCTCGAGAGATTGGAAAATGATTTCAAAATATTTTCAGGATATTTCTCAAACAAATATTTTGACTAATGATTCGTTTGGTGTTTATTTTTAAACTCTAACATCCTTAAAAATGACTGATGTTCTTCATGTATAATCATCCCTAGTAATCATCAGCAACAGGTACCAGCATTTTAATATTATTGTTTCAATATTTCAAATAATGCTAAAACCTATAAGTATGACTAGGACTGAAAGAATAATTGGTTAAAATTCAAGCGTTATACAACTGATTTTCAAAAGCTAAGTTTATAAAGTAGAAATCGTTTTTAACGGGTACTGAGGACATAGCGCGAAAGCCCTTTCCCGAATATCACCAAACTTCGAATCAAACGAGACTCTAGTGTAAAATACGTTTGTATACGTATACCCTTTTTATTGAATTTTTTAAAATCAATTGGTGACTCTGTTTTCAAATAAATAATATTTTCTTAAATTAATTATGTTTAATTAATTTAAACCGAATTTCATTAAAAAAAATCGCAAATTCTTATATTATTAAAATTTGAATAAAATTAATTATTTTTACATAATTAATTTTGAAGGCGGTATCAAAATCTTTTAAAATAATATTTTATTTTAAAATAATGTCTAATAAGCAAACCAAGATTTAAACCATCGAACCTCGACCCGACCTACCCCACCACAACGTTGTGGTCAACAATATTTTAATAATTTATAATTTCAACTTGTTCAAAAATACATTTAGATTACAGATTTTAATTTTAATTTTAAGAACACTTTAAACATCACTATAGAATTATATATATTTGACATCTAATATAGAATCTTGTTCAAAATAAGTTACATTAAAACATATATAATTCAGCACCTATTTTAACTTTTGTTAGAATAATTACATTAAAACAAATATAATAATTTATCCATATAATCAAAAAGTTAAACATTACTATTTATCCTAAAGAAAAAGTAATAGTTTTAAATTTTGGAGTGAAAAAAAAAAAAAGACTTGGGAGTCAAGCAGCGGGAATCTGTGTAGACGTGGAGATGATGACGAAGGCAGAGCATCGTCATGCACTGCAGTGGCCAGTGGGAATATGAGAAAACGCGATGATTTTCTTTCTTCAGCTTTAGTCGTTTCATTTTCTTCATCTCACTTCAGTACACTTTTACTTTCAACAATTGATCAGTTGTCGTACTGTCTGATCATCTTGTGATTCCTTCATCAGTAAGGAATACTCAACTTTTTCTTGTCTTGAAAATCTCCAAAGGGGTCCATGATCATCTCATTTCCTTCGCTCTCATGAAACCAAAATCAAGCACGTCCTTTTCCAACCTCTGTTTATAAATGTTGTAAGTTTATCTTCTGGGTAGAGTGCGAGTGTGTGTAATACGGGCGATGATGATGGTGGGTGAGGCTTCTTCTTCTTCCTCAGGGAAGAGAAAGGTAAAAGTTCATGACTCAGGTTTCACTCAGTTAGTCCTCTCCTGGTCTGTTGCCGACATTTTAAACGAGGATCTTTACAAATACCAGGTGGCTTTCTCTACCCGTTCTTCCAATTCCTTTATCTAGTTATAGAATTATGCATTATGCAAATGGTAAAGCATCTGGGTTTTGTCCATAAATGTTCAGTCTAGTAAATAGTAATGATGATTTATGATTGCCTATATATGTAACAGAAGAGGTTACTTTATCTTTAATTAATTTTCTTTAGGAATTACTCTGTATTTTTGTATGATCTGCATATGACAACAATATACTTGAATAGTTACATTGCTGCGATCTTTCTCCATATTAATTAAAAGACTTTCCTTTTTCTCATATGGGTTTTAGGTGATGGATATACCAGAGTCATTTCATTCAATAGATCAGTATTTTGGATCATTTATCTTCCCCTTACTGGAGGATATACGATCTAAGCTATATTCTTGCATGGATGAGATCTACAAGGCCCCATTTGCGGAAGTGACATCCTTAAAGGTTTCTGGGCCAGAAGAGAACTTCACATATAATGTAAAAGTTAGTGAGTGGAGGAAAAATGGTCATGGGAAAGAGCTTCACAAAACAATGCCAGGTGATCTGGTTTTCTTTTCAAATTGTAAGCCTGAGTATGTATCTGATTTACATAGGGATGGGAGAACATGTACTCTTGCATCAGTCATCAGTGTCACTGATGACGGTGATTTTATTGGGAACGATTCGTCAAATCAATTCATTGTCATTGCATCTAATGAGATAGATGTCAAAGAGGCGCATCATTCACTGTATCTGGTGTTCTTGACGAATTTATTGACTGAGAAAAGGATTTGGAACTCACTTCACAAATCCTGCAATGCTAAGATTGTCAAGGAAGCTATACGAACTAGTAGTGCTTTGGTAAGAATCTATTATTTGGATAAAGTTTTCTAGTTAATCTTGTAAACATTTTTTTCTCAGTCAATGGCTATTATTCCATAGAATCAAAAAATGGTGTTCAGCTACATTCAGTTTAATAACATATATAACTAATATGTAATTACATTTTCTGTTTGTAGTTGCTTACTTTTTATATTGATACATCATTCCAAATCATGTCTAAGGCTTTTTTGTTGTTAGTAGATTGCTGTTTAGTATAATATGTTTTTATGTTTTTGATTTTGTTATTGTTATTAAGCAGGATGTTGAAGATTGCAAATTTTGCGCGCCTATGATGAATAGCCAGTTGGCTGCAGTATGTGATGATATTCATTCATCTGGGCTGAACCAATCCCAAAGTGATGCCATTGTCTCCTCAATTCTCCGAACCGACTGTTCGCACAAACCATCTATAGAACTTATATGGGGCCCTCCTGGGACTGGGAAGACTAAGACTATTAGTGTGTTTCTTTTTCACCTTTTGCATATGAAATGCAGGACACTTGTATGCACCCCAACAAATATAGCAATAAAAGAAATTGCTTCTAGGACACTAAGTTTACTGAAGGATTCGTGCGAGGAAACCTTCTTGCTTCCTCTCGGGGGATTGCTCTTGTTCGGGAATAATGATAGGCTGAAAGTGGATGGTAGTCTGGAAGATATCTATCTAGACTTTCGTGTTAAACGGCTTACTGAGTGCTTGGGTCCAATGACTGGGTGGAGGCATTGCTTGAACTCTACGAGTGATTTTCTCACAGATTGTGTTCCTCAGTACGAAGTTTACGTTGACAATGAGTTAAAACAAGCAAAAGAAGAAAGCAACAGAGAAAGGACATTATCATTCCTTGAGTTTGTTAGGAAAAGATTTACGAATACTGCTTCGAGTTTGAAAAGATGCATACTCACATTGTTTGCTCATTTACCTCAGAACTTTATTAACGAGCATAATAAACATGACACAAGAAGACTTCTGCATCTCATTGATCAATTAGAAGGACATTTATTTGATGATAATGTTTCACCAGAAGAATTAAAGAAGATTTTTTTACTGTTCAAAGAAATATCTTACGACTCTGATGAAGCAATATCCCTGTCACAAACAATGAGGAAGACTGCATCTGCTCTAAAAGACATTCATGGTTTTCTTCATAAACTTGAGCTTCCAAATGCCATGATTGAGGATTCAGTGAAGAAATTCTGCCTTAAATGGGCTTACTTAATTTTCTCTACTGCTTCGACCTCATATAAGTTGCATTCCCTGTCATTGGAACCTTTCAAAGTGTTAGTTATTGATGAGGCATCACAACTGAAAGAGTGTGAGTCAACTATACCACTTCAATTTCCTGGACTCATGCATGCAATACTTGTTGGTGATGAGCGTCAATTACCAGCTATGGTTACCAGCAAAGTAAGTTTTGTCACATGAGCTTACTGATTCTTTTCTAAAATATTTTTGGCCAATCATAGCTAAATTGAACATTCATGGGCATTCTTAGGTTTCTCAGAGTGCTTGCTGGCTTTGGGAGAAGTTTGTTTGAAAGGCTCAGTTTGTTGGGCCATTCTAAGCACCTTCTTAATATGCAATACAGAATGCATCCATGCATAAGTTTCTTTCCAAACTCAAAGTTCTACTCCAACATGATACTGGACGCACCAAATGTCATGAAAGATTATGAGAGAAACCTGCTTACAAGACCAATGTTCGGGCCATATTCTTTCATCAATATTCGTAATGGGGTAGAAGAAAGAGAAGATGATGGACGTAGCTTACGAAATATGGTTGAGGTTGCAGTTGTCATCAAGATACTAAGGAATCTTTATAAAGGTTTGTCAAGTAAATTGATATCTGTTTGTATGTTGGATTCATTCATATGTGTGCTTTAAAACCATTCAATTTATAATTTATTATTGGTTTCTATTCAGCTTTTCTTACTAAATCTATATATTTTTGAAAATATGTTTTTTTGGTTTTTTATATTTGTTCATACAGAAACAATTGTAAAACATATATTTATTTTGTGCTTTCGATTTCATCAAATAGATGAAGACAACAAATGAAGGAGAAGGTGCAAGTTAGTTTCTAAAAACAAACATGACTTTCTACTCCTCTTAAGAGTGGATCATCAATATTTGAGAAATTAAGAATAACAAATGCAGCTAGATCCTTGTACGGGATGATTTTATTTTAAAGAGGGCATCTAACTAATATGTCCTCCCCGCTGCATAATATTTGAATGCCCCCACTTGTTTCCTAGTATGAATATTTGAATATTTTTCTTTCTGATTCACAGCTTGGAGTGTCTCCAAACAGAGGCTTAGCATTGGAATTATATCTCCCTATGCAGCTCAAGTTTCCGCAATACAAGATAAACTGCCTTCTATTTACGAGGACCTTGATGGATTAATAGTGAAGGTCATGTCTATAGATGGATTTCAGGGTGGAGAAGAAGATATCATAATGATATCTACTGTTAGATCTAATGCTAGTGGAAATGTTGGATTTATGTCGAGTCATCAACGAACAAATGTTGCATTAACAAGAGCTAGGTACATACTTTTATGATTATCTCCTACTATTTTGTTTTTCATTATTATCACCTAATAAATTTAAATATTTCTACAGGCATTGCCTCTGGATTCTGGGATGTGGAAGAACCTTGGAAATCAGTGACACAATATGGGCATCCTTGGTCCATGATGCAAAGAAACGTCAATGTTTCATCAATGCTGATGAAGAAAAAGATTTAGAGAAAACAATACTTGACATCAAGAAACAACTTAATCAGTGGAACGATTTGCTCAATGATGATAGCATATATTTCAAGGATGCTCAATGGAAGGTAAATGAATACATTTCTTTTATGCACTAATTGTTTGTTATCTACTTTATCCTTTACCTTTTCCTCAGGTTCTATTCAGTGAAAATTTTAAAAAATCATTTTTTAAGCTGAGTTCAATACGCAAAAAGCAGTCAGTGTTGACTCTCTTGCTTAATCTTTCAAGTGGTTGGCGTCCCAAGAATAGAAATGTGGATTTGATTTGTCAAAATTCATCACATATCTTGAAGCGTTTCAAGACTGAAGGTCTTTTTCTTGTTTGCACCATTGATATCAAGAAGGAAGATATGTATACTCAAGTTTTGAAAATATGGGACGTGTTGGCTTCTGATGAAGTCCCAAAATTGGTGAAACGTCTTGAGGGGTTGTTTGCCATGTATACTGATGAATACATCAGTCACTGCAAAGAAAAGTTTATTCAAGGGTACGTGTTACTACATTTTCGTTTATTGGGATGAAAGACAAATTTCCCTTTTTGAAATTATATTTTATTTGCATTAGGAATTTGGAGTTCCCCAAGAGTTGGCCAAGAACATTTAACATTATCCAATATAAGACTCTTTGCCACCAAGAAGCTGGAACATCAACGAATAACAATAATCTTATTACTAGTAATAATTATGTTGAGAATTCAAAAGTTAGTGAGAGCTTAATGTTGATGAAATTCTACTCTTTGTCTTCTGGTGTGATGAGCCATTTGCTGTCTGATCAAGAAGGTAAAGAACTGGAGTTACCATTCGAAGTAACAGACCAGGAACGTGAGTTAATTCTTTTCCCACAAAGTACCTTTATTCTTGGAAGGTCCGGTACAGGTAAAACTACAGTTCTGACGATGAAGCTATATGAGAAGGAGCAAAGGCACCAAATTGCTTCAACTGGCTTTGGTGCATTTAACATTAATGCAACTTTTAATGCCATAGAAAGAAATGAAGTTGGAGAAACTAGTCGACCGGTAAATGAAACTGTCCTCCGTCAACTTTTTGTAACAGTGAGTCCAAAGTTATGTTTTGCCATCAAGCAACATGTTTCTGGACTAAAAAGGTGTGTAAATCACTTGGTCAGTTGTTCATTGCAATTGCTTATGTGATACATGTAATTATTCATGTTACCATAGTTGAAATACCTTTTACAAGTGGAATTTGAGAAATGTTTAATAAATCAGTTTTGTGCAATGTGCAAAAAAATTTAAATAAGGCAATTAACTATATTGCCAAAAGTCAGAGTCCTGCTTAGAAGGAATTTACCGTTAGCATTTCAATGCATTAATCGAATGATGCTGTCAACTCCATGTCTAAATTTTGTGTTCTCTCGTTAGACTTGCGATGCATGAATCTATGAATTATACTCTGCTTCTTGATTTTCTTTGGATATCCCTGAGGAAATTATGATACTGACTTTTACATGCATTAATTATTGATATAATATTTAAATTTTGACACAGATATTCATTCTGTATTTTATTGATTTTCAATGGAATTTACTTGTTTCTGAGTCTTATATTGTGGACAGATTTGCTTGTGGAGGAAGTTTCTCAGTGGACGAAAAATCTGAAGATCCTGATGATAATGCATGGTTTACTGATATTTCTGATTCATTTATCGACATCCCTCATCAAACATACCCTCTTGTTATAACATTTAACAAATTCCTAATGATGCTTGATGGAACATCTGGCAATTCATTTTTCGAAAGGTTTGTTGGTGTTAGTGAGCTTTATGGAAAAACAATGAATTCAAGGTCGATTGCTTTGCAAACATTCATTAGAAACAAAGAGGTCAACTACGATAGATTCAATTCCCTCTATTGGCCTCGTTTCAACTCCAACCTGAAAAAGAAGTTTGATCCATCCAAAGTGTTTACTGAGATAATTTCTTGCATAAAAGGTGGCTTGCAAGCTGGGCAGACATATAGCGGAAAACTTGATCTGGAGGAATACAAAGCATTATCCGATGGCAGGACATCTACTTTGACGAAACAAAGGAGACAAGATATATATGAGATTTTTCAAGATTATGAGAAAATGAAGATGGAAAATGGTGATTTTGATTTAGCAGATTTGGTAATTGATCTTCACGATAGGCTACGGAAAGAAAGATTTCAGGGTGATGAAATCGACTTTGTATATATAGATGAAGTGCAAGATCTCAGCATGCAACAAATAGCACTTTTCAAGTATGTTTGCAAAAATGTAGAAGAAGGCTTTGTTTTTTCAGGTGATACGGCCCAAACAATTGCAAGAGGAATAGATTTCAGGTTTGAAGATATAAGATGTCTTTTCTATAAGGAGTTTATAAATGAATCAAGAGGAGGGGACATTGTTTCTGGAAGAAAGGATATTAAAGGGCAAATGTCTGATATCTTCAACCTTAACCAGAACTTTAGAACACATGATGGTGTTCTTAGATTAGCCCAAAGTGTAATCGACCTTATTTACAATTTCTTTCCTCAATCTATTGATTTTTTGAATCCAGAGAGAAGTCTTATTTATGGTGAATCACCTGTTCTACTTGAATCGGGAAGTGACGAGAATGCAATTGTAACTATATTTGGGAGCAGCGGAAGTATGAGTAGTAACATTATTGGGTTTGGAGCTGAGCAGGTGATTTTAGTTCGAGATGATGATGCTAGAGAGGAAATATCTTGCTATGTTGGAAAGCATGCTCTTGTTCTTACTATTACGGAGTGCAAGGGATTAGAGTTTCAGGTAACAAAACATACTAGTTTCTCTTAATTTTTTATTGTCTGCATTTAATTTGAGAATTTCATTGAATTTATCCTTAATAGGATGTGTTATTATATAATTTCTTTGGTTCATCGCCCCTGAACAATTGGAGAGTGGTTTATGAGTTCATGAAGCTTCGAGAATTACTAGATGATAAATGCATGTCCTTTCCAAGCTTCGATACCACGAGGCATGGTATTCTATGCTCTGAGCTGAAACAACTTTATGTGGCCATTACCCGTACTAGGCAAAGGTTGTGGATTTGCGAAAACAAAGAGGAGCTTTCAAAACCCATGTTTGACTATTGGAAGAAGTTGTGCCTTGTTCAAGTCAGGCAATTAGATGATTCTCTTGCAAAGGCAATGCAAGTGGCAAGTTGCCCAGAGGAATGGAAACAAAGAGGCATAAAGGTCTCTTTTGTTCTATATTAACTACTAAATCTTATCTTCCTATTGTTGACAATGTTTTTCTTTACTGTTCTTTAGCTATTTTATGAGAGTAACTACGAGATGGCTACAATGTGCTTTGAGAGGGCGGGAGATCTAACCTGGGAGAGTAGAGCTAAAGCTACTGGACTCAAGGCTGCTGCTAACCGACTTCGCGGATCAAATGATGAATTAGCTTTTACGATACTTCGAGAAGCTGCTAATATTTTTGAATCTATTGGAAGGAGTGAGTTTGCTGAATGCTTGTTCGAACTAGGAGAGTACGAAAAAGCTGGTACCATCATTTGTTCTTTTTTTTCCTTTTCTTTCACCTGTGTTTTCTTGTTTTCTTTTATTCAGTGTGTTTACATTATTTGTAATGGTTTCCAGGGAGAATTTATTTGGACAAGTGTGGGAAGCCTGAGTTAAGAAAGGCTGGAGAATGTTTCTTTCTGGCAGGTCGTTCTGACCTTGCAGCTGAAGTATACGCCCGGGGAGGCTTCCTAGCCGAGTGCTTATCTGTATGCACTAAAGGAAAACTCTATGATATGGGCTTGCAGTACATAGAGTACTGGAAACAACATGATCTCACAGATGGTAGTGTTGTTAAAACTAGTAATCGAATTGTTGAAATGGAACAAAAGTTCCTCCAAAGTTGTGCCAAAAATTACTACGAACTTGAAGATCGTGTATCCATGATGAAGTTCGTTAGAGCTTTTCAATCAATTGATGCAAAACGTGAGCTTCTGAGTTCTTTAGATTGCCTGGATGAGCTTTTATTGGTAGAACAAGAATCTGGTAATTTTTTGGAGGCTGCCGTGATTGCAAAGATGAGGGGTGATCTTCTTTTGGAGTCTGATCTATTGGGGAAGGCAGGCTGTTCTAATGAAGCTGCCAGGCTTCTCATTTGGTCGGTCTTTCTTACGTCTCTCTGGGCACATGGAAGCACAGGTTGGCCTCTCAAGAGTTTTGCTACGAAAGATGACCTTTTGGAAAAAGCTATTTCATTTGCAAGAACAGACCCAAACTTCTATAAGATGATCTATACTGATGCGATGATTTTATCAAGTGAGAAAGCAAAATTGTCTGATTTGATTCTTTACTTGCATGCCTCTGTGAGGAATGGAAGCCTGCGAGGTGAAATTTTATCTATTCGGAGAATTTTGGATCTTCATTTGTGCGTAAATGGCTCCAAATATGAATTGGAAGATGAACTGGTAGATGATCCGTTTAGTCATTCACAGAAGGTTGTTTCATGCAACAGTGTTTCTGTCGCATCGTTGTTGTTCTACTGGAATCTTTGGGCCAAAATGATAGACAAAATCATCAGCTTTCTAGAATCTTCTAAGAAACTGGATCTTGATGAGAACAATGGCTATGTTCTGTTCTGCTTTGAATATTTTGGTGTAAGGAAGCAACTTAACAATGTCAATGCTAGCACCTACCATTTGTTGAATTCTGAAGCTTATTGGGTAAAAAAGATTGACAAAAGATTTCTTAGAAAGAAAGGAAACCTACTGTATACTGACCGTAGCGATTTTTCCACTGTTGCTTTGGGCCACTGGCGTTCCGAATTGCTTTTTGTCGGTCTAAAGGTTTTGGAAACTCTTGAAGTCATTTCTGGCAGGATTTCCCCATCTCTCTTTTGCAGGACCATGCCCCTTTTACACATGTACATGATTGCAAAATTTCTGAATTCAAAGGATCTTGGGAAACATCATGATTTGCAGAGACTGCAATATTTTCTTAGAAAATCTCATCAGCATTTTCAGAATGTGTTTCCATTGGACTGGAACCAAACTTTGAATGATAACATTGTTTTTTTGAGAAGAACGGACGATTTCCGAAGTTTATTGCATGAATCTTTGCTTGAAGGTGTCTTGTCTAAGGGTGGTCTTACACATGGGAAAATTGGTAGAATAATGGCATTGTATCTTTCCTCTGGCAGACCAACTGACGAAATGGTCATGAAGATTGCAGAAAGGCTCAATTATCACTCATCTTGGAAAATTTTCTTTGAGGATTCGGATCAGGACATAGTGACCCGAATTTCACAGAACCAGTCAATTATAGTGAAAATATCTTCCGCATACAAGCTCATGACAGCTTTGAAAGAGACATACGGAGCTAACTGGAGGGTGCCCGATTACATATCTCCAATATGTTTCTTGTATATCTTGGAACGCCTTCTCCTGCTCACTTCCCGTTCCCAGAAATTTCTTTACACCACAAAATCTGTTTTTGTGGAATGGCTTATTTATGAGAAACCAGGTGAGAATCTTACAATCAACCCAAAAGAAGATGCACTACACGAGATTTTCAGTTATATTGAATACTTAATCAGGCAACTCCTTTATGACCATGAAACAGAACAATGGATACGGAAATCCGGTGTTAATATTGTTAACTTCTATCCGATAATGGTGTTGAGATGTGTGATAATGTCTTGCTTGCTTTACTTAAATACGGGTAATGACATGTTAAACCAAATTCTTAGACAGAAACACATCACTTCAAGACTGCCGGCAAACTTTTATACTTCTCTAAGGACGAGAAATACTAGGCTGAATGCAGATGTAATATCTGATGCACTTGCAATGATTGGTAATCCACTTGTGATTGTTAGTTGGCAAGATAGATATCCAGTAACTGTATCTCCTAGTGCCATTTTGTTGGAACCCAGAGATGGAATGAACAGGGAAAGTATATTAAGTTTGTTGTTTCCACAGAAAAAACCTCCATCTGAATCTGTAGAACATGAAGAAGACCAAGTGAAGAATGTCGATTCTTTGTCTTTGAGTGAGCCCACTGAAATCTCCGCCTTGTTCCAGGAGATTTCTTTTGCTTTGAGATCAGTAGATGATACAACTGATAAGAGTTTCGATAGGTTCATATCTCATCTTCCACATATACAGGTAAATTGAACTTCTCAACGTTGTCTAATGTTTAATTCATATGGAGTTGACACTCTTCTTTTCATTTCTTGTAACATTCATCAGGTAGAGCTAGAGAAGGTGATTATGTTGATATCATCTTCCAGGAAACAGACTTCTATTGGAGAAGACGAAGGCCTCTTACTAGAAGTGAATCACATATTTGAGGATCTGAAACCACATCTTAATTATGCGTTAGAGACGAGGTATTCTTATGCTTACTAAACCAAATAGTATGTAGTTCAAATCTTTGATTATTTACATGAATCTGATTTTTCAAAAGTTTGCTTATCTTGGACAAAGATAAGTAACTTATGCAATTGGTAACTTATGTGTGAATCGCTACTGCATCTTTGTTTTGTTCTTCTTCCATTGCTGTCTCTGCTTCATTACACACATTTACTTGAACTGGTCTGGCTTTTGGATGCTATATTAAGTGTGATTTCCAAACTTAATCATTTTATCTATGAAATTCCTATTTAAAAAACAATCGTGTTTGATTATTGTCAAAATATTTATGATATCTCCAATGATCTTTGTTATTAATTTTGTCTATACAATGTTAGTTTTCCTGTTATGATGTGGAGATCTCTGTCTGACAGTCATTGTTGGTGGTTACAGGGAACTGGGAGAGAGTGTTCCAATGATTTTGGAACTTGTGAGAAAGCTGAACATGCAAAAGTCAATACTTGAAATGTTCTTCAGCAAGCCACCAAGGCAGGAAGGGGAAGAGTCTAGGATTAAAGATGGTGAATCTGTGAACAAAGAAGCAGAAGCCACAGGAAGTGGAGAATATGAAGATGATAATGAGATAGCAGAGTCCACAAACAATGGAGAGGAAGTAGAAGTTGAAGAATCCCAAGGGAAGTTGTTGCAAGAGAAAAAACTTAATGTCATTAAAGACAAGGGAAAGAAGAAGAAGAACAAAAAGAAGAAGGCAAGAGGTCGGTAGAAGTAAACTTCTTCCTCTTGTTGGTATGTATGTAATCTATAAATTCAGCTCACTATGAAGATGTGTTGCCTTCCCTTTCGTTAGATATTTTATTATGGTAGTATTTCTTGTAAGTTGTCAAGATGGGCAAGAATTTATTTGAAAAAGATCCCCTATTCCAAGAATTGGAGTTTAGTTAGTCCTGTAGCATCCTAACAAAGTTGGTGATCTCCTGTAGAATATATGTTTATTGTGGAAGTGAGGGTATGTGAATGTTTTGAATTTCTTTTTGTTCCTGTCAAAACATGTTGATGTTATATCAAATTGTTTTATCTTTGTGTAATAAGAAAAGACTTCTCCGGTTAGAGTTTTCAGATATTCACGGTTATCTTCTTTAATTTGCATAGATTGTTCTTGTTTCTACAGTATTCAATCCATAGTATTAAATGATGAGATTTGTAATATGGTATCAAAGCCGTCTGGGCAGAAGAATGATCAATTGGACAGACAATCGAAACAAAAGTGGGGTTATTCAGCCCATGGCAGTCTGGTTTCAAATTAAAGGAAACAAATTGAAAAATACAATGAACATGATAGCCAATGGACTTAAAGATGAAGGACTTAATTTTAGCCCTATTTGATTCTTGTTTCAATTCACTTGATAAATAGACTTCCTATCTAGGGATGAGAAACCTGAAGAATTACTTCAAACAATTGGTGATAAATACTTCCTGTAGAATCATGGGATGAGAAGCCTAAAGAATTACTTGAAGTTTGGTTGTTTTCAAAGTTGGTCCAGTTACTAGTTGGGACTCTAATATTGAAATGAGCAATTTGAGTCTTGAACATACACATTTTTAATGATAGGGCTTTTCTGCTAATTGAGCAATTAGATACTACACATGTCAATGATAAACTGTTTTCAATAAAAATCCATGTATCATGAGGTTAATCTTTCAGAAACCGATATCAAATTGTCTAAGAATTAACTTTCTGAATGTTGAGAATAGAACAAGTTTTTCTAATCTTTGAGAGTGGTGTGAGCTTGGATAAAGTAATTCTATTATTTTCTCAATTTAATCATGTCCCGAGTATTGTCAGAACTCATCAATAATAATTTGTAAGATATAGTTTTGTATATATCCTTCCAAATATGAAGTCATTCATTGCAAAATAGTATGCACGATATAAGAATAACAGTATTTGCAGTTTGTATTCCATGTATAGACATTGTTGATTCACATGCTGTGATTTATGGGATACCATCTACAAAATAATGATAAATCAGTAGGGTGATATTGAATGTCTTGAATTGTGTGATAATAGGTTCAATAGATGATTGCCAATAAAGAGAAGTGTTTGGTATGTCATGTTGGAATATGCTAAATTATGTAATGGAAGGTGATATGAAAGGGGTAAAATTATGATATGATGAATGTAATGTCATGATTGTTTTTATGAGGGTTTAAACTGAAGCCATAAAGACCTTCGCAACCTGCATAAAATTATATGATCTCTCAGCAAAGACAGGCAAAACAGTATATGATCTCTCAGCAAAGACAGGCAAAAACACAAAACAGACTGAATCAATCACAATTAATATAAAACCAGCTTGTCACCTAAACCACACGCAGCATCACATGATTGAAGCATCACATGATTGAAGAGGCATATTATCTGGGCACAACATACAAATATAATCCATAATATGGCAACACTAGCTTCATAGTGTAACTACACAGCTAAATTAAACCAAAGTCTACACAACTAAATTAAACCAAAGTCGATGATGACGAGAATACCAAGCATTAATGTCTAACACATGAAATCACTAATTTAAGTTCAAACTAAAGGTTGTGTTCTAGATTATGATCGATGAGAGCATGTTGCCCTGTTGTGACCTTGACCACCACATATGTTGCATCGTCTCACAATACGAGGATCACTTTGAGATGACCTACGCTTTCTTATTCGCCCCCTTTCCTTAACCTTACCAAGTGGTTTTAGGCACACCCGTTGCTTGATATTTTCGGGAATATTCCAAGCGTCTTCATTACAAACTGGATAACATGTTTCCGCATATGCATTGAACCATGATTCAGTTGAGTAATACCTGGAAAAAAAAATTTAAATCGTTATATTTTCAACATGTGAGCAATTGGTTAAATTCAAAATGTGAGAAAAACGTTACCTTGAGCAGAAGTCGTAGACATCCAAGTTTTGATTAAGGGCAGCAGCCAAAGCATGCGTACAAGGAAAACCGGATACATCAAATACTCTACAACTACAAGTCTTGCTTTTGAAGTCAACTTTAAAATTAGATTCACTGTCATGGACATAAAACTCGAAATGGTTAATCAATTGGACGTTATAGAATTTGGCATTGTCGACTTGCTCACGTAGAATCTTTTCAAAATATTGAGATAAACGTTCGGTGTGATTGGACGATTTTTCTCTTCTATTATTAAACCATTCCTGTATTGTGAATCTTAAATAGTCGATTAATATTGTTATGGAATACTGAAGACCATTTCTACTCTGACTATTAAAGTTCTCGGCATAATTGCTTGTTAGTTGATTGTATCGCTTACCGGAGAAAAATGCACGACTCCATCTTTCCAACCCAATTTCTTCCAAATAGACAGCAATACGAGGGTCATTAGCCCTGATCCTGTCAAAATGCCGATTAAACTTTGAGTCTGTGTAAGCGCGAGAAGCCAAATCAAACTCCGTGTGGCAGTGATCAGTTTTAAATTTGTCCATAATATTCATTTTGATGTGGTATGTGCATGCACCATGATCTGCTTCCGGAAAAATTACGGACAAGGCATTGATAATACTTGAGTGTATATCGGATACAAATACAAGATCCGGGACTGATCCAATTGCTTCTCTTAACTTTTGCATGAAATATAGCCAGGAATTATTATTCTCTGAATCAACGACTCCAAAAGCAACGGGATATAATTGTTCATTCGCATCTAATGCTATCGCCACCAATAGTTTACCTTCAACAGTGTGCTTTAGAAAACTGGAATCGATGCACAATACAGGACGGCAACAGCTTTTGAAACCCCTAATTGAGACGCCTAGGGACATGAACATATACTTAAAATGGCCGAGTTCATCCGTATGAATGTCTGTTATAGTACCCGGATTATTCAACTCCAACATATATAGGTATGATGGCAATTTACTATAGGAATCCTCTACAGTTCCTCGCACCGCCATTAATGCCTTTTCTCGGGATCTCCAAGCTTTATTATAAGTCATCTTTATCCCATAACTTGTTTGCATGTCTTCAATAATTTTCTTCGGCAAGTGATCATGGTGATGAATATACTTACTCTTCATGCACTCCCCAATAACCCATGCTGGTGTTTGTCTTTTATCCAATTGGTTTGTCACAACAGAGCATGTGTGTTCTTTTACAAATCTCCGAACCTCAAACATCTCGGAGAATTTATTTTTCACAGCACGCAATCTCCACTTGCACTTCTCATCTAAACATTTCACATACCAAACCACTTTTGTTGACTTCTCTACTTTGAAATTAAAATTATTAGTCATCGAATATTTATGTAACCTCAGTTGTAGTTCTTTTTTATTCTCAAACAAGGTACCGACTTCCAATCCAATTTCACAAAATAATGTCGCAGATATCGTATCATCAATGCTCACGTTTTCATGTGAACAAAACAGCTCAGGCATCGGGATTACGTCAGGATCATCAAATTCTGGAGTCACTCGTGGTATACTTTCTTGAGTTTGATCATCACATTCTGAAGTAACTCGTGGTATACTTTCTTGAGTTGGATTTGTAAGTGATGGCTTCTCTACTAAAGAGACACATAGTGGAGTGCGATGCTGAAGTGAAGTCGAGATTTCATTTAAATAGAACACCACATCCATATCTTCTTTGATAACAACGGGAGGGGAAATTTCAATACCCGGCAGATTATACTTTACTTTAAGCACTAAATCATATCTAGATTTGTCCACATTAATCGCACGATAGATGATATCAACTAATTCGACATATTTAGTATTTGGGGGTATAGTCAAACCTCTGGATGAATTTGGAACAAAAGAACTAACACCATCAGTAATTTTCCATTCTCCATCATAGAAAACAATTACTTGAGTAGCTGCAATTGAAAATAATTGAAAACAGTGAATGGATAGGATAACACATACAAGATCATGAACTACACAAAATCGCTATGAACTACACAAAATCGCTACGAACTACACAAGATCGTCACAAAATAATTGTGACCAAACAATTACTTGAGCTGCTACAAACAATTGAAAACAGTGAATGGATAATCGTGACAAACTACACAAGATCGTGAGAAACTACACAAGATTATCACGAAATAATTGTGACGAAACAACTATAGTGCATGTATAACAACCACTAACAAACACATTTCACACTAAACAATTATAACATATTAACATACCCATTTCGCGATGATGGTTGTCTCCTTCAAACTAGAGAGAGAGAATATGGAAAGACGTGTTGATGTTGGGAGAAACGTCTTCCCAGCGAGGGAGGGAGAAATCGTTGCCGATGAGCAATTGATCCTGAAATCGACGAATATGACAAATATGAACACTAATACTCACCTGAATATGACGAATATGAATCTTAAAACCCTAAACCATAAATATGGTGAATATGAACCCTAATACTCACCTAAATAATCAAGACGATGAACGACGAGACGAGCTTTGATGGAAGAGTCAAGGCGGTAGTGAAGATGAGCTGCTAGAGAGAAATGAAAATTTAATTAGAATTTTAATCAGAAGATTGTTATGAATTTACAATATCGTCACGAACTACAAATAGGTTCAAATTTCCCTTTATTTGATCCAAATTTTTAATTTTATGTTTTCTAACCCTATTCCCTAATCTGATAAACACAAAAATAGTGTTAATAGCAAACTGTGTTACTAGATGATTATATTATTATCTAATAAACACAAATTATGTTAACTGGTAAAATTGTAAGAAGATAAAACCAAATTAAGAAAATAATTAAAGAAATGTATCAAATAATTTATCAAAAACATATTTGATTTGTGACCTAAATAATGAAATTTTGATTTAAAATTACAGCAGTTTAAATTTGAGGTTAAAATTGAACGAAAATAGTTCTGGAAGAATGAAAAGGGCTAATTTAATGAGCGGAAGAAAGTTTGAAGTCTTAAACAGTATTCTTCTTAAGTAAAGTGTAAGAAAATTAGGGCTTACGTTTAGACTTGCGGCTGCCGATCTCCTTCGTTGAAATTGAGCACTTTCAGAGCATCATCGTTGTATGCATCTTGAACAAGTATTCTATCTCTCGTCTAAAGGATCAACATATTTCTGCATTCTTCATAAATGGTTGAGAATTAAAGAGTTATTCTTCTTAAATAAAGTGTAAAAAAATTAGGGCTTACGTTTAGACTTGCGGCTGCCGATCTTGAAATTGAACAGTTTCAGAGCATCATCGTCGTAAGCGTCTTGAACAAATGTTCTATATCTCGTCTGAAGGATTGAGAATTGAAGGGTTATTCTTCTTCTGAAACGTCGCGAATCGTCGAAAGATGAAAGATGAGATTAGGACGTTTTAGAGGTTTGAGATATGTTCTGATTTGGGGGTAAAACATATAAAAAAATCGGTGTGGGCTTAAGCCCACCATTGAATAATAAATTAAAAAATAAAATAAAATTATTCTTAAACTTAAAAAATTATATAATATATTATATATATAAAATAAAATTAATCCATATCTTTTTCCAAGTATATTAGGTACATATATTTTAATTCTTTTATATATTATAATTTTTATATAGTTTTATTATTATACATAAAATTCTTTTTTTTTTTTAAGAAAATTCTAATTCTCATGTTTTTAATTAGTATAATTTTCAATTTAATTATATATATCATATTTTTAATTAATTTTATGTATATTTAAATTAATGTAGAATTTTAAAATTTTATCATGTTAAATTATTTATTATTTTTCTTGTATTTTTTCATTATTATATTTTAAGTATTTAATAGCACATTAAATGTTTATTTAAAAAAAAAATTAATGTTTTTTCGATCTCAAATTTCAATTATTTCATAAATATTCTATCTTAAAAATTGTGTATAGGTATATAAAAAAAATGAAATATGAATTTGCTGTAAAAAAATGTATTAATATCTTCATTTTCTAAAAAATGAAATTTGAATTGACTTCATTTTGATGAAGTTCAATACTCAGTTTAAAGTTTAATGAGTGTAGAACTTTTTACTAAAAAAAGGAATTACCTATACCGAATGGTGTTGTTCCAATCGGTCTCAATCTCACTCGGTAGAGAATCTCTTGGTGTTACCGCAGAAGGTAACACCGATTGATGCATAACCAATCAATGTTGTTAAAGCTAAAAATCATTCATCAGTCACTTATTTAAATAACAATACCACTTATAACAACAACATCAAACAGATTCAATGATCACAATCAAAAGTTCTATCAATTTTTTAATGTACCTCAAGAATAGTCTAATGTCAATTTATTAATATACCTCAACAACAATCTAATATACTTCAATCCACTTACAAACACATTAGCCTTCCTCAACTAGCTCCTTCAACCTAACCACAAAAGTTTGAATAAATTTGTATCATTGGAACTAATTACAGGCTAGTTAACCAATTTTCTCCTGTGCAGAACCCCGTTTCTCTCTTGTTTCCTCAAATTTTCATTATGTCTGATGATCATAGCCAACTGATGGGTTATGTCATTCTGTTGGAACAATGTAAAGAGTCCAGCAGTAAATTAAGCAATTTAATCAATTAAGAATATTGTACTAAATGATGTACATAAATGATGTACATAAATGTTTTACAACGTCAGTTAGCACAAAACTATAGTGAGAAATTTCCACTGTTAATAGAAAACCTACCTCACTGCGCGCAGATGCATCCATCGTTACAGAAGGCCTCACAGGAGGAGGCGGTATAGGGAGAACTTGCTGAATCATCCAATCAGGACGAGCAAACTCCGGATTTAGGCCTAGCAATTTGCAGTCTTCAGCACATTCAGCACCTGAAAACAGATGATATATGTAAATTCCAACATAAGTTTAATATTGAAAGCCATTAGTAAACTGGAGTTACCCTTTCAGTAGTAAGTTGTTGCTTTTTTTCTAACATAAAAAAAAATTAAATAGAATAAGCAACAATACATTATCTACAGTTAGATTTTCATGCAATGGCATACTAATCCTAAAGTAGAATGGCAGACATTGACATAGAATCATATATAATTCCCTAACCCTAAAGCTTACCTCATCAAATGATATTACTTTATCCATGGAAGCCATGCTAACAATAATCTGCAGTTTTCTTGATGACAATTGGAGCCACAATTAAAACAATAACTTGCAAATGTTCTCGTCGACCTGAAATGCGGATTGACAGAAATAGGCATATTAATTAGTAAATTAGATTAACTCAATAGGCTTAAAAAGCCAACCAAACAAGGATTTGGGGACAACAAAAGCATCCGAGGTCTAAAAACAAAGAACAAATGAAGTTTGAAATATGCAGGCATAGAGGTGTGTTGTGTTTGCTCACATGTTTCATTTTTTGGATTTCTTTTTTCGTTGTTTTGCAGAAGGCTTCTTCTCACTTGTCCTTGTCTAAGGAGTTCTTCAAATGGTCTGGTTGGGGATCTTCGGGTAGAGTCGTGTGCATTAATTTTTTGTTGTTGCCAATATGTTGACATAATAACTTCAACATATTCTTTCCCCTCATCCATTTGAGCATTATCTTCATGTGGGTCTTGCTGTTCAATCCATCAATACTAGCTTCCTGAATGTTTATACAACCAAACAGAACATTATAACTGACACCAATACTTGGGGATGCCACTAGTATACAACAAATTTTCCAATACTTGATTTGAAATGAATTAGAATTAGAATCTAGCCTTCATAACAACTAATGTAAAATTAGGTTCAAACTACAACATGATCATTTAGATATTGTGACTCAGAATCAAGAAGACCCAAATAGTCCCCTTCAACAGTTAAATCATTTAGCATCTCTTCCAACTCTTAAATATCATTACCCATCATAATAACACAATCAGAAGTCTTCTTTGTCTAGAACATTAAAAGATTCCCTAACTTATTCAAATGGAGTTTGTATAGAACTCTTCCAGGAATCAACTCCAGTGCAGCTAATGCATAAAAATGAGGCCAATTCAAGATAACCACGAGCATGATGGCCATAGTGACAAATTCCATCTAAGAATTAGTTCAATAGATAGTGGTTCAACTACACAACAAGCAAAAATACGATCACAGTAACTAACAGCATTAGGATTTATTGTCAATGATGTGGGCTTTGGAAAAATTAATGCTTTCAATAATTTTCAGTTCAGAAACTGAGTTTCCCAATCTATACTAAAATGGGACAGGAAAAGAGAAAACCTTGGCGTGATTTCAAGTGTTGCTGACAGTGAGTGGACCATTATGCTTGATGATACCGTAGAGGCTTTCAGCAATGGATGCCGCCTCTTGAAAGCAAGTCGTATCTATATCTGTGATAAGAGATCGATCTATATATATGTCTCACCGAATCCAGCAATATCTATCTAAACGAAGAAGAAGGAAAGGAAGGAGATACCTTGGACAATCGGAATCTTAGACGGCGAAATGTTGAGGACGTCGGCGCGCAGCAGAAAGAAGAAAGGGGATCTCGGGAGCAGGGGATCTCGGGAGCAAGGGAGGAAGGTTTTTTTTTTATATATTTAAAGGAATCAATCACCTGGTAAGGCAACTAATCAAGACCTATGTTTCATAAACATGGCGCCATTTATTTCGCGGTATTTCATGTATTGTACCTAGGCATGGCAAACCAAACCGGACTCGAATCCGAAGTTGCCCCAAATAATCGAGTCCACGATTTATTCGAATTTGATGGTTCCGACCCGATGGGTACTCGAACTGGTCCGGACCCGGACCCGGACCCGGACCCGAATTTAAATTAGAAGTTCAAAATTTTATTTTATATTTTTTTAATTTATCTAATTTTATCCTATCCATACTTTTATATTTTATTTTCAACTAATTAAGTGATTTAATAAACTAATTTAAATATTTTGATGTGAAAAGAGTGAAATATAGTAAAGAGAAAATAAAAGTAAATTTCTCTCTAATTTGAGAACAGCTTTTGTTTTCTATATTAGGGCACATGAATCCATTATATTTATAAAATGAAATAAATTTATAAAAAAAATAAAATCAAACAAGTTCTAATTTAAAAAATTAATTAACAGGTTTATTTTTCACTCTCTTAAACTCAAACCCATACCCAAACCCATTGATAAGTGATAACACATCCGCCATGGATAGAATCTGCCATTGACAGATCACATGATCATCCTATCTCTCTCAGCTTTGCGATCTCTCTCATCTTTAAATCTCATAGATCTCTCTCATCTTTGAAATTTCTGATCGGGTCTCGGTTATTTGATCGAGGATCGGTTCCGACCCGAAATAACCCGAAAACGAACTACAAAATAAATACCCGAACCAATCGGTTCGGTTCCTTCAGGTACCCGAACCGTCGGTTCCATTCTGCCATGTCTAATTGTACCGATTGTACCGATTGATTTTTATGTCAATCGGTATTCGAGAGTCGAGATGTACTATCTTTATAATACCGATCGGTCTTTATCCCAATCAATTCGTGAAAGACTATTTTTTTTGCTAGTGTCATCTAATAGTGATGTTATTTGTAAGATTTTAACGAAATTTTATCCTAAAAATTTCATAGAATAAGACATTATTACTTTAAAGTATGAATTGGTACATTATAAATTTGATGTGATACAAAATTTGAAGGTTTCTACATTTTTTGAGTTGTGACAATAATTGACTGATTGTGGACTATCAAAAGTTTATGTTATGTTGACTAGATTGATTCATCTTGTTTTAGTTTATATCGCTACTACTGAGAGAGTATTTTCAGCAATGAAGAAGGTGAAGACGGAACTTTGTAATAAAATGGAATATGATTTTCTTGCTGACTGTTCACACTGTATATTGAATGAGATTTAGGTATTGTAGATTCGATTATAAATGCGTTTTATGTTGTAAATCTCGTCAAGCTCAACTTATTTAAACATTATAATATTTTTTATATGTATATATTTATATAATTTAATACATTTTGAGTCCATCCCTAGAAAAGGGAAAAGGATAAGCTATTTCATAATGTATCTCCCTTTCATAATGTCATTTGAAAAAACATAAAACGATGATGTAGTTTTATGATTAAATATATACCTTTATTATATTTTTTAAATCTTCTTTTTCAAATGGTACGGAGGAAGACGGTTATGAAACAGTTGGTCCCTCCTGCATAGATTAAACAAAATTTGTTGTAATCTTATTGACTTAAAATTCTCACGTCAGTGTCGGTCACCGAAAACTTCGTCAAAAGAGTAACTCAGCTATTTTTTTTTTGATATTTTTTAAACACGAGATAAAATATATGTTTTTTAAAATATAATGTACACATGTGTCTTTGTCCCAAAATTAAATTGAGATTTAAAAAAAAAAAATTAATTTGTATTGATTGATTGATTTTATTTAAAACATTTATATTTTTTTTATTTAATTTAGGTTTTTATCCATCAAGAAGTGAAGATGAGTTTTATGTTATTAGAATTTATTTGACAAAAAAAAAAAACTCATCAAATCAATTAAAATGTGATATTTCAAAATTGCTGCAATACTTCGCTGTGAGAGTATAATCTGTGTTTTAGTTAGTATAATGGTCCCGGATTAAAAACTTTGAACCCGAATTTAGACTTTTTATATAATTTGGGTATCGAATTTTGAAAATAGGTTGGATAAGGCTCAAATTTGCACTATTTAACTATATCACACATAGTGAATGGAATTTTGATTTTTAATTAATTTAAAAATACAAAAACTTATCTATTAAGAGTGATCTGGAATCAATTTTATTATTATAGTTTTATATGTTTTTATTATTATTTACTTCTTAGACTCTATATAGTTAAAATAATATTTATTGAGTTCAATTTGTAATATAATTTGTTATAAATTATCTAAAATCTACTCAATCAACATGAAGAAAACAACAAACATCTATGATTAAAAACAAATATAATTCATAATCATCTCTAACTTGGAAAGTCAATAATGACTTCCTTATTTCTTTGTCTAACTTTTCTAAATCATAGTTTACATAAGTGTCTTAGCTTGAATGCATAAGTGTGAACTTTGAATGCTCAAGTCTAACTCATAATTTATTCACCTTGTTTTTATTTTCATTCATATGTTTGTGCTTTTTTTTTTTTTTTTGCGAGAAACTTCTTGTTCGAATATAATATCGTGTCACATCTATTACCGTAAACAAAATTAAGCCTCGTTTATTTATGTTTATTATTCATATTACTGATTATATCTTTTTATCATTTTGTATTATTTGTTCAATTAGTTTATATGTGTTAACTGTAATTTTTTGGTTCTTTATCATTGAGATTAAGGATGACAATGTCTACTCGTATACATGTGTCTACTCTATTTGTATTTTTGAATACTTACACATGTATTATTAGTTCAGGTTCAAAATTCTCAAATCCTTAATGGATGTTGATAACATAAAGAACTTGAACTGGTGCATATTCACACTAAAATGATTGGTTGAAAGTGCCGCAAGATGGCAAAAAAAAATAAAGAAGATAAAATTCCATATTTTGATGGACCTCTAACCTTTTTATTGGTAAATATCATATTCACTAATAATTATTCTCTGGCATATGATTTATAAATATAAAATATTCACTAACATGTTTCCCTTTTCTTCATATATGCTATATAAATGGTGTTTTTGTCAATGATGTACGTCATCCTTATGAAATGTCTTTTCCAATAATCTCTTACTGGGAGGACACCACATTGTTAGTGATTACCACGTTAGAAGCTCAAGCAGATTGTTTTGGGCTGGGGAGGGCAATGGCTCGCCTAACAGAAAAAGAACCTGAAATTCCAGTCAATTTATTGGAATTACCTGAAGACAATGTATATTCAATGACGAAATTGACTCACATTTGTCTATACTTTCTTGTATTTGAGACTAATAAAGTATGTTGTTTATAATCTACATATGTTAACATCGAAAGTCTTGCAAACTTTTAAAGATACGACACAACAACTGAAGTACCTATCAGGCGAGTTGGAGAAACACAACATCGATCCCAAGCCTATTTTTGAGGTCCGTTTCCTAAACCTAACAAAGTCTGAAGTGTTCATGAAATACTTGAAAGTGAATAATGCTGAGGGTTGTGTAAGTAGGGAAGATCCTCTAAAAGAGGCACTTGGGGACACTTTAGAGAGTGCGGGTTTGAAAATGAATAGTCCCTTGGTTGAATACCCCTATGAGGATGCAAATGCGGTCAATGAAGATAGTCCAACACACTCTGTTGAACAGAATGATTTTGATGAGGAAACCAAAACTTGCGAAGCTTCTAAAGTTGATGAATCTTTTAAAGATGAAGATGAAGGGGATGCGTCAACATTAGAGACTATCCTAAGAGAAAGATCACAAAAATTCCGTTCACCTTCAATCCCCTTACATGCAAGTCGTTGCGAGAAGTTGGAAAAAATAACCAACAAGGAACAAAAATTGGCCGATTTTGTGTTTTGTGAAGACCTTGATAAAACGTAAGTGAATCATGCTTTTCTAAATTTTAAAAGTTATGTTCTAAATGAATCTATTTTTCATGGAGGTACTGTACGAAGGGTTTCCCGGTAATATAACCCGTGCACGATTACAAAAAGTGAAAGAAAAAAAGAAGTTACGAGCGAAGTGGTGGACGTTTGTGCCATACATTTGCACTTCAAATTTAGTAGGTTTGCAAGACATGAAAAACGAATAATTTGTTTTTCAACAGTATCATATGTAAGTGTTTCACTTAGTTTTGTGCTATGTATTGCTCAATGTTCATGACATTGATAATTTAGAGTTTATTTGCAGGTTAATATGCAATATGGTTACAGCTTATTTGCCGGTACCCTTCAAGAAGAGATGAAGAACTTCAAAATAACATAAGAACACATAAAAAACGCTGACCTGGTATGTACATAACCATTCCAAGTAACAAATTCGTTTATGCTTATATGCAATGATATCCAATAATTCATGCTTGTATTCTTTTTACAGATATTCCTACCGTTCATCCAAAACGGTCATCCAAAACGGGCATTACTTTCTTGTATGTGCCAATATCTCTATTTCCCAAATCGAAATACTAAACAACATCAGACATCCGCGTGCTGTTAAATTTCTGGAGAAATATACCAAATTGACAAACCATATTTAAAATTTTGTGACTTTCTTGAAAGAATTGGGTCTAGTAGAACTAGTTGTAAAAATTGAAAAAATGAAGATGACTTCTCTAAAATTGAAGTGGCAAGATAATAAAAATAAAACCTGTTGTGCTTTATATTGTATGAGGCATATGGAAACATATAGAGGAGATCGGAAGAAGTGGAATATTGACATCACTAGCGACAATGTAAGTGTTAAACATATGTTAGTCATTGACAATTTTTTTTTATATTTTCTTATACTTTCTCTTATTGTTTTGAAGGCCGAAAAAACTTTGAGTACACTGATGATCAAATATTTATACAGAATTCTTATGTCATACCACAATGTCAATAAAATTAACTTAAAGAAGTCACTTAGATTAAGATCTTAGAGTTGTATGTATAAATGAATTTGAATTAGTGTACTTTCACTTTATGCACTTATAATTTATTTATGGTGATAATAGAAAACTTTCAATGATTATACATTCTGCACTTCTTGTACCCATATGTATTGAAAAACATCACTTCATTAATGTGAAAACATTTATTCCTTTCATGTAACACCAGATAGTGAGTAATGTAAAAATATTAATACATGAATGCAAAATCATTTATTACTTCATTAATAGACGCTACAATTTGAAATTTCGCCTCTTCAACCTCATAGCTAGTGTCATCTATTTAGTCTCTCTCTGTTTTGACTCTCTCCTTCTCAAGTCTCTTCCGGTAAACATGTTCATTGACTACCTCATTCTTTTTATTCATTTAGTGATTTACTCATAGATTACTTAGGAGCCAAAGATGTCAGTTTTATTGCAACAATAGTTAGAGCGATACTTAAGTCTGATCACCAAGGACCCTAACCCTTTTGGTGTCTATAATGTAGATGGGATTCTACCGCTTATCCGAATAAACGTTGACGGAGCACTGATGGCCCACATGCAGAGCAGATGAAGTCCGGATAGTCGTTCTTTTGTCATTTGGGATATGCACATCTGCCCGACGATTGAGGACTTCAATTCAATCCTTAGGTGTGGGACTCATGTACTCATGGTTCTATCTATCGATCCTGAACCTCAATTTGCATTCGAAATGTGCTATAACTTCTATGGTTGTACAATGTTTGACGCTGTATTGTTTACCCTTCAACATGGATTTATCAATATGACACACCTAGACGATTACATTTGGCATGTATAGGGAGCGGAAAGGACCATCAGCCACACACAAAACAAACTAATTATGCTTGTGGTTCTTGCTCATTTTTTTTGTTCGACTGAAGGACAAAGGCCTCCGGATAGGATCCTAGAGGTAGTTCCTGCACTGATGGGAAATGGTCGATGTTTGGTTGGCTACTCGCCGAGACACTCCTTAGTCTCAACGACTTTGTTCCAGACCCAACTAACTATTCCCGCCGAGGATCACCTTTGGTTCTATACCTCTGGTTGTTAGACAAATTACATATGTTTCCTCATCCTTCAATTCCTTACCCTTCCTTTGCAAATCTTCAGTTGCAAAGGATGACTGGAGTCATGACTTGGAATTTTATTTATGATGATCACCCAATTCGGTTAATTATTCCGTGGTATCTCTTTAATAACATGATGTGCGAGATGGGGGTGCTCCATTCATCATTGTGTTGGGCCTAGAGGGATCTACCTCCTACTGTACCGCTGTCATATATCGACAATTTGGCCTACGGAACCCCCTTCCTTGAAATGCAATCAATCCTCCTGCGGACTTGAAGCCTATTTCTCCTAATCTTTACCTCATGTACCCATAAAGATTGAAGCTTGCTCTTATAGTTCAATTCCCAAATCGATGGATCAATGATGTGAACGTAACAATTCATCTATACATTCCACCTGTCGTTAAACAAGAAGTCGTAGCTATGACAAGACCGTATGATGAGTCAAGCTCTGATATAGATTATGGCTTAATTTATTTATGTACAACTTCTAACTTGTGAACTGCTGTTTGGTTGCTTAATCTGTATAATTTATCTACACAAATTATGAAATGTTTTTTTGTTTTTGTGTACCCAAATTCAGATATATTATTGTAAAACCCCCAAGGCATTCATGTAAAAACATTAAAGGGTTCATGAAAAGCGTCTCATGGCTTCATGTAAAACCAATGCTTATAGAGAACGAAACTTGGTTCACTTCACTTGTTAATTATTATATATTTAAATTAATTTTTATTCATTAAAACGATCATGTAAAACCCCTAAGGAATTCATGTAAAAAAATTAAAGGGTTCATAAAAAGCGTCTCATGGCTTCATGTAAAACCAATGCTTATAAAGAACGAAGCTTGCTTCACTTCACTTGTTAATTATTATATATTTAAATTATTTTTCATTCAATAAAACACTCATGTAAAACCACTAACGCTTTCATGTAAAAACATTAAAAGGGGTCATGAAAAGCGTCTCATGGCTTCATATAAAACCCCTAATACAGGGTACAATGCTTAGAGCGAACGAAGCTCGCTTCGCTTCACCAGTCACTTCGGCTATCATGATTATTTTCACCTCGGAGGACGAGTTATCAGTCCGTATACCATCCCATCAATTGTCAATCCGCATTAATAAAATTATTATATCTTTAAATTAATTTGTATTCATGTAAAACCCTATGCTAATGCTAGAATTAATTTTTCATTATAGTGCATGAAGCGCCAAAATTTGTCTTGTCACTTCAGCTGTCATGTATTTCAATTCGTATGACGACAAAGACTGTATACGGCATTGTCTCTTTTCCAACTGCTACCATCCTATCATTTTATTATATATTTCAATTCATTTGAATTCATTATTTTATAATTGATATAATTATATGTGAAATTAAAATATATATAAGAATTAATTTATTTATATGAGGATTCGATATAATGTTAT
This sequence comes from Impatiens glandulifera, assembly GCF_907164915.1. Taxonomy (NCBI): domain Eukaryota; kingdom Viridiplantae; phylum Streptophyta; class Magnoliopsida; order Ericales; family Balsaminaceae; genus Impatiens; species Impatiens glandulifera. The sequence goes on along the minus strand of NC_061868.1, from coordinate 33,815,264 downwards.
TGTAAAAGACATATTAATAATTTCAAATTAACACAAAATTCTTCTTATATTATTGTAAAATCATTATTATTATTATCAATCGGATTGGATGAACTATATTCCATTTCATTACAACGTTTGATAAACAATTCTAAATTATAACAATATTCATCTATAACAATATTCATTCATCTTCATATGCATCTGCATTACAACGTTTGATAAATAGTTCTACATTATAACAATATTCATCTGCATTGAAGCGACAACAACTGATCTCCTAACCGACGAACATTCCTAATCGTTTAGGGAGACTCGCAAAGTTGACGCTTCCCACCTGGTGAGATTCATACTTTAGATGTTTTCCACCCCAGGGAATCTTCTACAGTTGTCTTTTCTCACTAGTGGTGGACATGAATCATCTTCATTTGGTCGGTAGTTTCAACTTTAGGTATGAAGATTTCGTAGTCACTGAAGATATTTTCCACCACAACTGGACACTCTTCATCTTCATTGAAGACGTTTTCCACCACAGAGAATCTCTCAAAGAGTATATCCGAAAACAAAAGATTTTAAACAACACACCCACATTACTCATGCTCAAGAATTCCATTTGGACGGAAAGGAGATCTCATTTAAGTCCCTCCTTTATAAAAAAGATTTTTTTAGCGAGTCAAGATTGTTTCAATAGTCACTCTCGTGATGAAATATCACATCGGAGGACGAGTCTGCAATCCTTACGACTCATCTATTTTCTAACTGCTGCCATCCCATCAAAGGTCAATCTGCATTAATGAAATAATTATATATAATTTAATTTTTATTCATGAAAATGTTTTTGTAAAACCACTAAGGCATTCTTGTAAAAACATTAAAGAGTTAATGAAAACCAATTCTAGGCTACATGTAAACCTGGAACAAACGCTAGATATATTCAATGAAGCGCCAAAATTTTTGTCATATCAATTTACCAGTCATGTATTTCAATTCGTAGTCGTAGTCTGTATACGGCTTGAAATTCCCACTGCTACTATCCAATCAATGGTCAATCCGCAATAATTCATTTATTATATATTTCATTTACTTTTTATTCACACTTTAAAACAAGCGTAACGAGTGAAGCTTACTTCACTTAAACGTGGTTCTTATATTTTAGCAATATTGAATTATATAAAACATTTCTTAAGCGAAGCTTGCTTCACTTAATCGAGCGGTAACGAGTGAAGCTTGCTTCACTTATTCGTGGTTTTTTTATTTTTACAATATTGAATTATATAAAACATTTCTTGAGCGAAGCTTGCTTCACTTAATTGAGCGGTAACGAGTGAAGTTTGCTTCACTTATTTGAGGTTCTTTTATTTTTACAATATTAAATTATATAAAACATTTCTTAAGCGAAGATTGCTTCACTTAATCGAGCGGTAACGAGTGAAGCTTGCTTCACTTACTCGAGGTTCTTTTATTTTAGCAATAATAAATAATGTAAAACATTTCAAAGTTAATGTAAAACCACAAACGCATTCGTGTAAAAGCCTAAACAGTGTCATGAAAACCCATTCACTCTGAGCAAGTATTTTTAAAATATAATTTATCAAGCTCGAGTCTGGTCGTTCTACCCTTAGGTTACTCTTCTCTACTCGTTCGCCTACCGGATTCTCTCCGTTCGTTCGCCTCTGAAGCTATTTCTCTTCCAGTATCGATCTTCTACTATTGGAATAATGGTAAGAAGGGTTTTTTTAGGTGCTGGTCTTTTTCGTTTGCTTATTTATATTTGTTTGAAGCTAAAAGTGAATCTATCATTTGAGAATCAGGATTCGGAGAAGCAAATAGTTCCATATATTGAATCGACAACGCAAATGGATGTTAAAACTATGAGGTAATTATTCTAATGTTAGAAAATGTACACATTTGCTTGATTTATGTTAATGGAGTTCATCGATTGTTTTGTATATACTTATTACACACATATTAATGTAGGGTTAAACAATAGAAAAGAAAAGTCACTGCATCAAGTACGCCCTCGACACCATTGGACATACTGGTGACAACTGCTAATGAAGAACTTATTGAGAAACATGTTAAGAAAAGAAGAAAGACTCGTGATGCTGATGCTGATTTTAAGAGCCGAACCTCTCCATCGGGCCTTCACTACATGATTAACAAATTATCCTAAAATAAAAGGATGCTGTGAGGGACATAAGATTTAGTTCACTTCTTTCATTGGACATATCGAAATGCCCAATGGAATTCTCCCGGAGCATTGTGAGTCTCTTCAATCCCAGAAGGAGGAGCATCGTCCTGAATAGTGGAGGTCCTTCGACCCATATCATGACGAAGAAAATTCTACAGAATACAGCCGGAGACAATAACTTCAAGATACACTTCGTTGTGTTTGTTATATCCAGTTTTTTGTGAACTTCGCAAATTCCACAGTGCATGTATACTCAAACTACATAGCAGAATTCTCTATAATTTAATTTTGACCTTCTTGTAAAATCATTTGGTCTTGGTGTAAAGCTAACTCGACTGTCATGTAAAATGATTTGAGCCTCTATGTTTTTATCCAGATTCAAAATCTTGAAATCCCTACAAAATGTATCTAAAATTAAAGATTACAACTGGTGCAAGTTTACTTTAGACGGACTTGTTGAAAGTGTTTATAAGTGGAAAAAAAGACATCATATTTCCATTGACCACTTACGTTTCTTTTGGTGAGTGTAGAAATTTATTTGCAGCAGGTTTTAGCTTAATAATTTTTCATTTAGTTTAACGTAATATATTTATTAATGCAAATGTATCAGTTGTGCTACTTGGACCGGGTCGTTGAGTACAAGGTAAATAATAAGATCTCAAGGAATTTCCATATTTTGGGATGCTGGGACGACCAGAAGATGTACGACATGGTTGGGTATGAGGCTGCCCATGGGGGTTTGGACATGGTAGGTCATTGATCGCATAGCCATTCTGAATGAGCAGCCAACGAATCACCAATGTGAAGCCTCCACTAGAACAAGCTCAGGATGATAAGGCTAAGAATGAGCTGCCCCTGAATGACCAAAATCAGAAGCCTAGAAATGAGCAGCCTCCACATGACTAAAATATTAAGCCTCATACTGAGCAGCCTCCGAATGACCAAATTTGGAAGCCTCAAACTATGCAGTTTTGGAATGAGCATTTTAGGAATGCCTATACATCCAATCTTGCATCATGTTTGAGGAAGGTTGCTGCCGCTACAAAACCATTGACACGAGGTGCTAAATATCTAAATGAGGTGCACCACATTAATGCAACTGAACTTGTACAATCTACTTTTGAGCCTTTTGCCACGGTCGTAAACTACCATTCAATCCTGAGGGAAGACTTAGCAAAGAGCTTAGACTAGACAAAACATCATCAACCAAGAGAACAAGAACATTCTTCCACAACCGAAGCCAACAAGAATATCATTACTCCCAAAAGCAAAGCCAACAAGAACATCATTCCTCCCAATACTAAAGCCAACAAGAACATCATTCCTCCCAAAACCGAAGCCAACAAGAACATCATTTTTCCCACAACTGAAGCCCACAAGAACATCATTCCATCCACAACCAAAGCCAACAAGATCTAAATTTCTCTTACCAAAATTTTTCAAGAAACAGATCCTGGACCATCAAAGCCCTTAAATTTGTGCAGAAAATACCCCCGAAATTTGAAAACTGATTGGTTAAGCGAGGCAATCACCACCGAAACCAACAACAACTCTACTCTCTTGTCGGTAGTAAAAACTGAAGAACAATACATCTCTATTCTACCACCACCACTTAAACCTACATTGCCTTATATACCATATAATGATGAACGAATGACTTGAAGGATTAAAATTGCCCCTAGCATTGAATACCCCCTATTACGATAAAATATTTATGGATGTCAACTTATCAACCAAGCAGAAGATAATTATGGGGTTCGTATTTGATAAATGACAGAAAAATGTAATGTTTCCTCTACATTATTATTTATACTGAAAGAAAAATACTTTCTACCTCATTCTAAAACATGTTTTCTTGTCTTATGCAGTGACATGTTATTTTATAGTGATAAACTCACTCTCCACCTGACACGCGAGGACATGCTTACCTTGGCTGTTGATAAATGGGTAGACAGTCTAATTGTTGATGTTTGGTCGTATATGTTGAACGTAATTTCTAGGAGAAAACTAAAATCTACACACAATAAGATTTACTTCACAACCATGATCACGGTAAGTTGTACTAATATTATTGTTTATCAATTATCTTATTAGTGTTATAATACAGACTATGCTGTAAAAAGTCTTTTGCTAAAGATGTGATTGATTCGAAAGAGAAATTTGATTTGAGGGTCCATCAGGAAACTAAGAATTTCAACATTTCGAAAGCAGACCTCATGAATGCGGAGCTTGTGAGTAAATATGTCGCTGTGATATCATTTAATAACATGTACACCTCTATGCAATCTTATTTGTTTTAATTGTGTTGACATATTTTTTCCCAGCAATTCATGATGGACACTTTTACGTGGTTTTCTATAACTTCATAGAAAAGGAAATTTAAGTAATTGACAACAAGGAGTTGATAAAATCGCTCTTTGAGAAAATATATCAGATTGTCCTAATTTTGGTAATACACTAAACTAAACTTCGGTTTTCTATTTTCATTTGCAAATAATTTTTGGTTATTTGACATTACATCATGTTGTTCATTATGCACCAGAATGACTTTTTTAAATGATATATGAACGACATTGACCCCGTTATTGGTTCTAAGGTCTCCAATTTGGGAATGAAATGTTTAAAATTGTCATGGAAGGATGAACATAATTTCAATAATTACGGAATTTACTACATGAGACACATGGAGACATATGAGGGTAAAATTAAGGGTTGAAGAAGTGGTTTAAGCGTTAAAAAAACAGTGCCCAAACAAATAAAGACCTTGAGATTTTTATATATTTGGGGTATCATCGAGTCAGATCTAAACAAACGAAGGATCAATGTGTTGGAGGACTGCATGAAATGGATCAGTGGATCAATTTGAAAAAGTATACATATTGTGAAATTAAAATTTTCAAATAAATTTAGTTGATAGTTTACAAGAATGTGTATATTGCTTTACATTTCCGTGTTCATGGTTTTACATTTCAGTGTTTACCGTATCTCTAGGCATAAAAATTAATTGAAGCGAAGTATGCTTCATTAAAGCGAAGTATGCTTCACTGAAAAACGCCTCTTCATTATTATTAATTTTTTTTAATTTTTTATTACATATATATTTATTTATTTTTAATTTATTTATTTTACATACATGAATGAATAAATATTTTTACATGAACGTTAAAATGTCTTTACATAGATGTGTTGGAGGATTTTCATGAACCTTTAGTCATAAAAACTAATTGAAGCAAAAGAAGCTTTGGTCCATAGCGCCTCTCTATATTCCGTTTACATGGACAATGGGCGAAGTATGCTTCTCTCAATACCGCCTCTCTATATTCCGTTTTACATGGCACATGGGCGAAGTATGTTTCGCTTCATAGCGCTTCTCTACATTCCGTTACATGGCGCCTGAAGCGAAGTAAGCTTCGCTTGACACCGCTTCTCTTCATTTCGTTTTACATGGCGCATGAGGGAAGGAAACTTCGCTCCATACGTTATCTCTACATTCCGTATACAATGTTTATTGTTTTACATAGAGAAACGTAGAGAAGAGATGAATGCTTCATTTCCGGTTGACAATAATTGATCAATAAGTTTTCATTACTTTGGTCAATGTTTTACATCATCCCATGCATACATTCTAGCTTGTTCATGGTTTCAAATCAAATTTACATACAAATATATTTCAGTTTTCACATGAAACTGGAAGTTGAGAGTTGAGATGACAAAAGAACAATGAACGGAATATTGACGTCTATGTTGAAACTTTCGACCCATTACTGAGAAGTTGAGAATTGAGCAGTTGTTGTTGTTGGCATTGCATTTGATGGCTGGAACGGTATAAAAATTTAAGAGTTGTTAGTAAATGAAGAATAATAACACAATTATTATTCAAGTAGTTAAGCGAGCAATGACATACCAGATTTATTGGTGATTCGCTTGTTTTTCTTGTTAATTTTCTTTTTCTTGAATTCTTCTCTAATCCACCTTTCCTTCTATTACTAGACTTTGTTTTCTTCTTAGATTTCATTCCTTTCGCTCGAAAAGAAGCACCCTCACCAGAACCTGATACAACTGGTGGTGTTTGCATATTTATATCCTCTTGTAATTTTTTATCCACAAACTTACACTGACTAAGCATAATTTTTTTCACATGCCTATAGGTGTCATCTTTTTCTGCTTCCTTTGTAAATAAATGCATGGACAAGCCACATAAATCTTTGTATCTGATGTTTTAAAGCTCACTCGGATTAATACTACTATTGTCCACTAGTGGATCAGTTCCAAAATATCCATCTTTTGTTGTTCTTATCCACCTCTTTAATATCAACGCATGAGGAATCTTTAACACGTCAATCGTCGTGAAAATCTTTAAAATGTGAGCACACAAAATCCCTCCAAATTCAAATTTACAGCAGCTAGACTGGATATTATCAGCATCTTTATGAACTGTAACTGTATGAGGGTATCTCCTAGTGTGGGAGGTTACTTTATATTTTCTGTGTGTCCACATCCTCTAACATTTCTATAGCACAATCATGCGATATAAACTATTGTTGTTCAAAGCACTTAAATACCTCTAGAGTGTAAAAATTACATGCATCCTTTAAGATCAAAACTGGGTAGTTCAGACTTGGTTTGCTAGTAATGATTTGAAATCATCCTTTAACACATCATATCTTCGTTCGTCAATTAGTCTTTCAAAGTGTTTGAAAAATTCTAAGAACTTGTGTTTGTAGGAGCAATACCTTTTCAACACACTGTTCATGCTCTCACTTCTCTGTGTTGTCGTTATATCAGCACAAAACATATATCGTCCATACATTAATGCCCACTTTCGCCTAATGCAAAACACACGCTTCAATTAGTCGTTGTTTTAAAGCCCATAGTTTGTCAATATTTGATTCTAGACTTCAAGAAACTCGACCTCTTCATCAAAATTATATATACATGAAGAGAAATCCTTCGAAAGTTCTTTGAAATCATGAAACACAGAGCTTAGATGTATGGCTGCATTTTGAAATATGTGCTAAATACAGAGATGATGATTTGTTTCGGGCCATGTAGATGTTAATGCCTTAGCCATGGCTGCGTCTTGATCTGTAAGAATGATTTTGGTTTTTTCCCACACATAGTTGTGGTGAAAGTCTCAAACAACCATTCAAAAGTCATAGCAGTTTCATCGTATAATAGAGCTGCACCAAAATTAATAGATTGTTTGTGATGATTCACACGTACAAAAAGCGCAACTGAACGACCTTCCTTATTCTTCTTGTAGGCCGTGTCGAAACTAAAAACGTCTCCGAAGTATGAATAATCTGATTGCATGTTGGAATCACACCAAAAAATATTCGTTATCCAATCGTCCACATCAAGTTGAAAAGCATTATAAAAACCTGGTTCGTCCGATTATTTTTCTGCAAATACTCTAATACACCTCTGTATCCCCAAAATTACAGTCTCTGGTTCTTTTTTATCGCAAATAATTTTTGTAATCATCAGGAAGAAAACCAAGATTGTCCCTGCCACCGATTTGTTTGGCCATTAGAGCATGGGATGCCTTTTGAGGGATTTCCACATCAGATGACATCTCAATATGTAAGCTTGCTGATGCATAAATATTCATATGGAATCTATACATGTGAGTTTTCTTTGGACTTGCAAGAGGATGACAATGCTCACTAATAAAAGTTACCACTTCAAACTTTCCATTTTCTTCCCTTTTTATCATCAATTTCGCTTCACAACCGAACCTTTTTACCTAACGGCTACGTTTCACATAAACATCTCGTTTGTCTTTTCCCCGTTGACCCTGTGCACTACAACAAAAAAACTCTATCTAGTAATTAACCATCTTTGTCAACATGTTTTGAACTGCGCCTTATACCAAACCCTATTATTTTAGCGTATGCTAAATAGAATTCATAGGCATCTTCTTCCCTCTCAAATTCCTTACCTAAATGTAGAATCAAGTCGGCTGCACTGTCCTCCAGAGGTTGGTTGTTTTCATCGAAATTTAATTGACGGCGACAACTCGCAGATTCGCTGGTCAATTATAGAACAAGGAGAAAATAAAATGAATGAAATAGAAGTGAAGAGCGCTTCACTTCACTATGAATAGAAACAACTTATAGTATTAGAGAAACAATTTATTATAATATATACCTCAAATCATCATTATCATTATTGTTCATGTTGATTCCTTCTTGAAAATTAACAAGAACGGAACAATTCTAGTCAAGTAGTGAAAAAACAAACAAAAAGTTATTAACAAAACTTCTCAAGAAGATGACATAAAATTTGAAAATATCATTGTCACTCCACGATTCTAATTTAGGAAAATGGATTATTGCAGCGATGAATCGTGAAATATGATTTTCCGGTGAAGTCTTCACCTTATCATTATACATGAAAGAGAGAAATTAAATCGTACAAAGCTAGCATGATTGCATGGCAGTATTAATGATGAAAATAGGTATTAGTTGAGGTGAGGTGATGTGATGTGAGGTACAGTGACTTCACAGATAATATCTATATTTTGATTATAATTAAATGAATAACACAATTATAAATTAATATTATATTGAAGAATGCTTCAGCAATGTATACTTGAAGAGTTTGATAGTGAAGATTGCTTCACAAATATTGACAATTGTAAAACATGTATAGTGCTTGATAGTGAAGATTGCTTCACATTTAATTGACATTGTAAATACACCTACAGCGTTGGCGTCATAGATTGATTCACATGTTATAGTAGATTAATCATGTGTAAAGTTTAACTTTACAAAATTATCTTTGATTTCACATTGTTCATATATTAAATGAATACTATGAAACAAACAAACTACAATCTTATTTAAGAACAAAAAAATGAAATATAAAATCACCATTTTAGGAATCAAATTAGGAATGCAAATATTCAGTATTGTCAATAAAAATAGTCTACAAAATTAAGTAAACAAAGACTGCAAATCACAAGAAGCTATAGCTTCAAGCAAGCTTGTGTGAGGAACAACATATTCATCCAAATATGCTGACAAAACATCCACTTCCTCAAATACCTAAATGTATTCATTGACATTGTAAGAACTCTCATCGTATATAACTATAGTCTTGTCGTCCGAGGGCTCAACAAATGGATTCTCAATTTCTTTAGTGGTACCTCCTCCAGTAATTACAAACTCTATGAGATCCTGTTTGTAAGCTAGGAAGAAATCCCCTGCAAAAATGAAAGTGTAACTGTCGAACAGTTTCGGCAACTGAAAAACAAACAAAACAATTTTCAGTTATTAAGCAAGATAACGAAGATACAGAGGATGAATCAAACTTACATTGTTCAAATTCCGAAGTCTGCCAGCTCTTGAACTGCCCAAGGTCCCATGATTATCTTGCTTAACCTCGTACGGTTCTTCATCAACGTAACTTTTTGATTTCAATGATGATTTTATCCCTATACAAAAAACAATTTGTATTTAGTTTCCTATATGTGAAAATTAATATTGCGTTAAGACTAAGAGAGTCTCACAATCAATTGTAAGGACCCATCTCCCGTTCAATATTGTCTTCAATACTTTGATAGTTCGACCACATCCACCATTAGCATTAGTGGAAGCTATGACATGAGTTACATAATCTCTCCACCTCATTGACACTGTGGCACCACAAGTGTCATCATATTGCACCATCAACAGTTGTGTAAAAACAATAATATTATCTCTTACAAACATGATCATTACAATGAAAACTTACATAATATTGACAAAATAGATATTGGTCAAGAATAGTACTATATTTTCACTAGATAATTGCTTGGGGCAAAAGAATCATTAATTCTTTGTCTATAGTGTTTTGGACGATTTCGTTGTTTGTTGCCTGCATATTAAAAAACATGCTTTGTTATTATCAAAAGTAAGTTTTCACTGCATCAGTAACTAGGGTTTCGTGGAAATAATATACACAACCCTAACCCTAAGTACATTTTCCTAAATCCGAAGGATTTTCATTGAACGTGACATTTTCGGAGTCGGATTTCCTAAATATGAATGAAATAACGACATCATTGTGCGTACGTAATCCTAGGGTTTAGTGGTTTCATAAATATAATGAAAAGTTTACTATTTTGGTGTACGTACCAATGTCGAGACATCAAGAACTTCTGGTCTGGTAAACAGGGAGCAGATTCGAATCGCCGTGAAAGAGGGAAGAAGCTTGAAGAGAGAGAGGAATCGGGCGAAAGTATTTATAATAATGATATTAGAGTTTATATATATTAAAGTTGTTAATACAAGTGAAGTAGACATCGCTAAGTAACTCTTGAAGCGAAGTATGCTTCAATGAAAAGCGTCTCTTCATTCCGTTTCACATGGCGCCTGTGCGAAGTATGCTTCACTGAAAAGTGTCTCTTCATTCTGTTTCACATGGCGCCTGGGCGAAGTATGCTTCACTGAGAGGCGTCTTTTCATTCCGTTTTACATGGTGCCTAAGCGAAGGATGCTTCGCTCGATACCTTATCTCTAGCCATATAAACTAATTGAAGCGAAGTATGCTTCACTGAAAAGCGCCTCTTCATAATTTTTCATTTTTTTATTTTTTTACTATATAAAATTTTTATTTTTTCTTCATTAATTTATTTCACATTCATGAATATATGTTTTTACATGATAGTTAAAAGGTCTTTACATGGGTGTGTTGGAGGTTTTACATGAACCTCTCGACATATAAACTAATTCAAGCGAAGTGTGCTTCACTGAAAAGCGTCTCCACATAATTTTTACATGGCGCCTAGGCGAAGTATGCTTCGCTCGATACCTCTTCTCTACATTCCATTTTACATGGAGCCTGAAGCGAAGTAAGCTTCGCTCGATACCGCTTCTCTTCATTCCGTTTTACAGGGAAAGAAGTTTCGCTCTATATTTTATCTCTACATTTTTTTAACGGTGTTTGGGGTGAACCCGGAATAAAATCCGAGTTCCAGATTCTCTCTCCCTTCTTTTTAACCCAACTTTCATTTATTAATATAATAATGCTTCTACATTTTGATTGATTCACACCAAAGAAATGCATGTAATCTGAATTGAAAGTAATGAGATGGGAAAAGAAGAGGTGAGGACTCAAAGGAATGTTTGATAGACAATTCAGTTTAGGGACAATTTGATTTGATTTGATTTGATAATAGGAAAGTAATAATTGTAATGTCAAATTACTTGATTTGATATTATAATATGAAAGTGTGAGTTGTAAATTCAAATTATAAATATAAATAATCATATTTTGATATAATTATATTTTTTATATATATTATATATATATATATTTATATAATATACATTTGTTTAAAAATGGATATAAATAAATTATACTAATATATTTTTATATATATCATTTTATATCATATTATACTATATATATATATATATATATAATTATATATTAATAAAAATTAATATATTCATATAATTTGTTTTAAAATATATTATTTTTTATTTAAATAATTTATTAATATTTAAAATTAATAAAAATATATAAATAAAAATGAGTTTTCATTGATTAAACTATTAGGTTATGAAAATCACTCATACATTTTAGGATTAGCAAAAAATCAAAAAATTAATAACATAGTTTATCAGTTTCTTACCCTATTCTAACTGTTATGATTAATCGAGTTCGTTGAACTATTTAACTAATAATAATTTAATTATATATTTATATTTTTAAATTTATATTAGTTATTTTTTAAATATTAGATATATTATAATAATATTTAATAATATATATTAGTTATTTTTAAATTTTAAATTATAATTTATATAAAATTATTTTTTAAAAATAATAATTTATATAATTATTAGTTTGAAAATATAAACTATGTAAATATATTATAAATAGACAAAAAGATGAAGAATAGACTAAACAATAAATTATTGGTAAATGGATTTGTAAAATAATAGTTAAAACTGAATTTAGCCTTAATCGATCAATTGAACACCTATTTTTTTTTTTAATCACTTATTATTATTTAATATTCAAGTTTTTTTTATTTTATAATATTATGACATTATATATATATATATATATATATATATATATATATATATATATATATATATATATATATATATATATAAATTTTCTTTATAAAAAAACTTTTTATAATATATAATTTTATGTTATATATTTAAATTTTACGTTCTGCAAATGAATATAAATAAATCATTATATCATATTATATATATTTAAAATTATATATTAATGAAAAAATTATAAAATTTATATATTCATATTATTTATTTTTAAATAATTTATTAATATTTAAAATTAAATTAATGAAAATATATAAATTATTAAATATTATAAATATAAAAAATAAATAAACATATATAATATAAGCTGAATCAAATTTAGGACTTATTCGGTCCAAAATATTAAAATAACCTGGAGAGAAATATGATAAATGATAATGATTTTGAAAATATAATAACGTTTTTTTGGGTAAAAACATTTAAATGGTATTTATATATATATATATATAATTAAAATAATAATTTAAAATAATATATATTTTAGTTTTTTTTATGAAACAATGAAATAATTTGATTAATAAGAATTAGTGAAGTGAAGTGATGTTTAATTTATTTTTTTTTAAAATAACTCAAATTCAAAATAAGGTCTTATTAATAATATCTTGCCTCTGTCAAATTGTAACCTTATTGGATTCCAAGGCTCAACTTCCAACCATCTTTTCATTTGTCCAATGATAAAAGTTTGTTTAGTTATACATAAATTTATTTAAATTTATTTTGATTTATTTAAAACATCTTAGAGTTTTTTTATTAAAATATTTAAACATATTAATATACAATGATACAAATATTTATTTATTGTTAATAAAAAAATAGTTTAAATAATTAATTAAATAATGGTATTGATAAAAAGTTAAATTAGATAATATATAATTTTGACTGAATTTAAAATGAAAAACATAAAAATTTATTTCAAATTAAATCTATAATACATACAAACCAGTTATAAATATTAAGGCTTTGTGGAGTTTGTGTATTAAATCTTTACTATCATATACATTATTTAAATTGTAATTAAAATATTAAAATATATTTTTTAAATAAATTATTTATTGTATATATACTTTAATATTTTTTATCCAAACAGAAAATTTATTTTTTAATAGTTTAAATCAAATAAATTTATTTACAATAAAATAATCACAAATAATCCATAATTAATAAGAATTAGTTTAAAATTAATTATTTTTGAATCAATTATTACTTAAAACTTTAATATTAAATTTGATATTACTATTATAGAGTTCATTATAACTTTAAACATTAAGAAAAATATATATTGAATTATTATAAAATGTATTAATTTTTATAAATTCTAATTTTTTTAAATATTATTGTCATTATAACTATAATCACAGATTTAATCAATTTAAATACTGATATATTTTATTTTATTTTTATTATTTTTAAATTTTAAATACAAAATGTTATTTTAATAAAAGAAAGAATTAAAAACTATAATAATTTATTTGTTTTATTTTTTAAAACAAAATTCAAAAAAACTCTCAAGTAACCGAAATCAAACAAGCTCTAAGTAACCATTAATGCCTGAGTACTGATGCCAATTTGACGTTAATTGAATTCTGAACTTCTAATAATTACATCTATACAGCTCGGAGTCTACAACTTTAATAACCTAATAAGCTCGTTTATTTGGGTTTTTGATTTTGTTTTTATTAAAACTTTATATAATATTATTTTTAATAGCCTAATATTATCTAATTTATCAATTAAAATATTTAATAATTTAAACCCGTCAAAAATCAAAATAATCTTTAAAGCTCTTTTCATATATGAGGTTATTTGAATTTTTAAAGTTATAAAAATTTAAATATTATTTGATAAAGAAAATGAGTTTTTAAGATTATTGAAATTAAATTATTAAAATATTTATTTGTATTTAAATTAGTTAGATTGTCTTTGCAATGCATTTTATAACATTCAAAGATTTGATTATTTTTTAAAAGTTACATAGAAGCATACATTCAATAGGACGACTTAAAAGAGTTAAATTTATTTATTGTTAAATAGATTTATTAGTTATGAAAACTTTTTTATTATTATTTTGGAGTTAAAGTTAATATTATTAATTGAATAAATAAATAATAATTACTAAAAAAAAATATTTTAATTTATAAAAAAAAATTATTTATTTATTTGGTTGATAGGTATATTAATTTTATATTTATTATATTATTTATATTTTTAAAATATATTATTATTTATTTAATTAAAAATAATAATTTTTAATTATAATTCATCAATACAATTAAATAATTTATCTTTAAATAAATATTAAATTATATTTGAAACTTTTAATAATCATTAACGATTAAATAAAAATTAAGAGTTAGATTGAGTTTATTGACGCTAGTTTATTCAAGTTATTCACACGAACGTTTTGATATGATCTCAATTTATTTAATCGGTTAAATTGGGGTAGTTTTGATTCAACTTATATGTTCATTTTATTTAATTTTATATTTATAATATTATTTAATAATTAATATTATATATATAATATTATATATATTTATTAATTTAATTTTAAATATTAATAAATAATTTAAATTATAAAATAGTATATTTAAAAAAAATATTAATATATTAATTTTTATTAATATATAATTTTAAATATTAAAAAATAACTTAAATTAAAAAATAATATATTTTGAAATAAATGATATGAATATACTAATTATTATAAATGTATAATTTTAAATATATTTAATATAAATATAATATAAAAATATTTAATAATATTTTAAAATATTCAGTCTCTTTCCTATCATTGAAAATCACCTCCATTCTTATTTCCATTTTTTTTTAAAATATTGTAATAATTAATTAAATAAAGAAAAATAATTTATTATAATTATTATTTATCTTTTCACCTTTAATTCAATATTTTAATTTTCAATTTATTTTCAGACTCTCCCACTTTATATGTATTATTATTCAATCACATTTGATTAAACTCAATTATAATAAATATTTTTAAATAATTAACTAAGACTAGTTAAGTTTTTAAAACTATAATTATAAAAAATATATATATTTATATTTCATATTTTGTTTAATTATTATTTTATAAATAATAAATAAAAATATATTTAAATGTATGTTTTGATATTATAATAATTTTATATAAATATTAGAAATAGTTGAAATATATGAGAAAGAATAAATAAAATAATTAAATAAATAGGAAAAATAAATAAAATGATTATAAATGACTGAAATACACAAGAGATAATGAATAAAAAAATATTTAAAAACGATGATAGTGAAAGACGCTAAATTATAAGCTTAAACGTAGAGAAGAATGTAGAGTAGAGAGAAAATTGAGTTTAAATGCAAAATGTGTTTGATTATAATTTTTTACGTAAACTTATTACGCAAAATTATTGTAGCAATTTATTACGCAAACGAATCAAATGACCCCTAAACTTATTTAACTTTTAGCGATTAAATAAACCGAATTAAATAAATCTTATAAAACATATTTGCGAATAATTGAATAGCTTGTTGTTAATAAGCCCATGTTGAATCTAATTTACCCTAGAGGCTGGTGACCGCTAGAGTTTGGTCGGTACGGTTTACCTTAATGTTTTATCCATATCTTATACCTTACCAAAAATTTTGGTATTCAAAAAATTCATATCTTTACCTAATCTTAATTTCGGTATACATTGATTTCGGTATACCTTAATTTCGGTATACAAAAAATTCATACATTTATCTTATCTTGATTTCGGTATACCTTAATTTCGGTACAGTATCAATATTATACTTTTGATACCTAAAAAACATATTAACTTTAAAAAATCAATTTAATATAGTTAATACATAAATGTTGCTCAAAACTAAAAAATATTTATCATAAATTACAATATTTATTTTAAAATCCAAAATTTGTAAAAACTAACAAATGTTAAAAATTAAAGTTAGTTAAAAATATTGGAGTTAACAGAAGAAACATAAGTGTAGTCTTCAAGCTAGACTAAAGTGGATGCGTGAGAGTAAATTTAGAACGATCTTTAATCATATTTATATCTGCAAATTTGTTTTATAAACTGATAATACAATTCAGGTTAGATAATAATATTAATAATAAATATTAGTTAATTTAGACTTAATTAATAAAAAATAACACTTTTCATTTTTATTTCAATTTTCTTAAACAATTCAAGTTCATCATCATCTCGGTAGAATATTTCCATAAATTCAAATCTTTTCTTTTTAGTTAATCATTTGTACAAACCAATGTTTTCATCATTTTAGGACTCAAACTGCTCCTAAAAGTATCCACTATATTTTTACCTAAGCTGAAAGCAGGCTCATTAACAACAATTAATGATAAAATTGCAAAAATATTTCTGACAATAATTAAAAGATTGAATACCAAATTTCACTTCTTTTTCACCACTCGAAGAGATTGAAAATTTGGTTCGATTTTTTTTCAATCTCATCGATAAGGTAGAGTAGAGATGGCATATATTGAATAATATTTAAGTATAATTATATTTTAATATTATTCAAAAATTATATTTTATAATCAAATTAATATCAAATCTATTTAATTATTTTTTTATAAGTATTATATATATATATATTATATATTTTAATTTATTAATACTATTTCGGTATTTCGGTATATCTCGATATACCAAAATTCTAAAAATCTCATACCTTTACTATACCAATAATTTTGGTTTCAGTACCATACCTTACCTTTTTTCGATATACCTTAAAATCCAATATTTTCGATATATTACGGTACAATATTTTTGATATACCTATAATATCGGTAATTTTTCTCACCCCTAGTGACCGCGATAGAATTATACTCATTGGATTCCAAGGCTCCAACTTCCAACCATCTTTTCATTTGTCGATTAAAAGTTTGTTCGGTTAGATATAAATTTATTTAAATTATTTTTGATTTAGGGTATGCTTGTTTGAGGTTATTGTACTCGGAAAAATGTTTTAATGAATAGTGAAATATTATTTTATTCTAAGGTTTTGTTCAATCCTCTTTAATTTGGGGTTATACAATTTTCTTTCTTTCATTCCTCTTTTATTTCATCAAACCTTTCTCTTGACCTTCTTCATTTTCTCTAGCTCCTCTAACTTTCTCTCTGGAATTACAATCATCTTCTCCAACTAATCATTTCTACTCGTATTTCTACTACTGGCACGAGCACAACACAAACCCTAAATCTAACGGTTAAGTTTCTCTTATTTTTAATTTGTGAAGTTAGTTGTTATGCAAATTTTGTATGTATTATTGATGATATCTTCGACCAGGACTGGATTTTCAAAAGAATGAACTTTTTATTTACATTTGTATTTGTTGGGATTAGGGTATTTTGGACTGTTCAATCTATCCAAATACTATTCTTCTCAGCCTTGTTCAATTCTCTAATGTTGTAGGCAATTACTTATTGAAAAAAATTTGTTCTTTTTTAAACTCTAGCTTACATGGCTTAGACAATTGGTTCCTCTTAGTCTTGAAAGCAGAAGGAGATTCTCGATCAGAGATAATTTTCTTACTAATCGATAGTAGATGCTCCAATTGACGGAAAATCTTCATCAGATAATTGGACTTCATCCTTAAAAAATCAGGTTTAAATCCTCCTTGTATGTCTAGACTCGAATATAAGAATTTTGAAACTATTTGGTTTTAGTTTTGAATAAGGTGAATTGTTTGAAACAAAGTATCAAATGGTGATAAAATGCTCACTGTGACAAACTTTAAACTATGACCAGATATGAATGCAATGCTAGCTAATGTAAGGTGTTTTATTATTCACTTTGCTTAAAAATTGTTTAATTGAAAATTTTAAGCAGATACGTGACATTAATTTGTTAAACAACACAAGCGGTTGTAGCTAATTCTTCTGCGTTTCTTTCTTCCATGTCAAATGAAAGACTGAAATTTTCTACATTAGGAATTAGAATAACATGTATGTTGCATACTCAGAAGGCGGATTAACTAAATTTGATCACAACCTTTAATCTACAATCTTATGTTAGATATCATGTCTTGAATAACATAAAATATATATATATATGATGTTACAAATAAATTAAATTAAATATACGAAGAACGAAATCACCGATTGAGATGTTGATTCGAGGCATGTGTTAGACACATTTCCCTTAAAACAGTTTCATCGTCTCCCGTTTGTGCTAGAGCTTATAGTAGATGACTGTCTCTTAGGGTACAACGAATCTAGTAGTGATTTTATAATAAAATCACTACTCGTCGAACTTGATCAGTGTACCTAAACTATCATCAGGTTTCAACGGAAATATCGAGCAAAAAACTCGAAGAACACCCACAAAACAAGAAAAGGGCTTTTGAAATTCTAGAGTGAGAAAATATAAGATGATGAAGTTGTTTGAGATTGGAGATTAGGGGTTTTATATTATTGAAAAATTAAACTTTCATAGAAATAAAATCAACCATTAATCTTTGATCCAACGGCTGACCTTGATTGTCTCTTCATTGCCCTTTGTATTTTCTCTTCATTAGAAAATACACGTTACATGATTTTCTAAATTTCTAATAAATTGATAGCAATAATATCATGAAGGTTATAATGACAATTAACAAAATTAAATATATTTAATTTGATAATTGTTCTTCAAGCCATTAAATATTAATTACATAATTAACAAATTAATTATAATAATTTAATTATTTAGATCAAATTTCACTTTAATTCATGTATGAATTTCGTGTGAATTTCGTTTGAATTTCATTTGATTTTATTTACCCAAATTCTCATTTCCATTCATTAATGAAATTTATGAATTAGTTTAAAATTCCAACAATCCCCCACATTAATGGAAATTGAAAGATTAACCCGGTGAAAGGTTCAACAATTGAATTCTATATAGTATGTAGGTGTAACCCTTTGAAACTTCTCTTATGAAAGTATATAACTTTACTAGCCGACTAGTAGACTCGATGTCCTTGAACTATTTTGTTATTTGTGTAAACGATTACACACTTTCACATAGAATTCTCCCTGATACACATGGTTGCGTCCGTTTTGGCCATGGAACACACACCTGGTTCTGTGAGAGGATCTAGAATTGAGTCATGCAAATCCTTCGAAGCGACCCCACTTCTCCATCACATAAGTGATCTCTTTGCTCACAAAGAATCATTAAAAACGATATGTTTATCCTCGTCAAAATATATATTGTTTCATTATAGGATTAATCCTCAACAATAACTTTCCAAGTTAGTACAATTAGGTTGTCTCATTAAACCTAGATCTTGGGATCTTCAGTCTACATATGTTGGGTTTTCCTTCATACCAACTTATAGTAGGTTGATGTCTTAAAAGACTTCTAAACAAACTCTCTATTCAATAATTTTATTAGTGGATCCACAATGTTATCTTTGACTTACATGGTCAAATTTGATAACTCCGTTAGAGAGTGTAGTCTAATGACATTATGTCTAAGACGTGTATGTCTAGACTTGTCATTGACTCTAAGCTTGTCTAATTTCATATTATTATTACAATAATTAGAAATTTCTGATAATCTTGGAATATCTTCTAATAAGAAGCATAGTCATTCGTACATGCTTACCATTGAAACATTTTTTATGAAAATATTATTTACTTGGTTAACTAGTAGACAAAATGTCTTTGAACTATTCTGTCTTCGTGTAAACGATTATATATTTTGTATAAAAATATTTTATTTTTCGACATAAGTCAAAAATTATATATTATAACATTTAATCTATCAATCATTTTTTTCTTAAAAGATTTCCATATATAGATTGCACTTTCAAGTGTAAACATATTCACTTGTATACGTAAAATCTTTTATTTAATAATATCAATATATTATTTGATAACAACATGATATTTCGTGTAGTGTAATTCACATCTTTAATAGATTTAATTATTTTTATCGTAATTTTCAACGATAAAATATCGTACAAAAGACACGTAATGAAACAATATTCATTACTTTATGATATATATAATTGTCACGTCCACTTTCTAATAAAAGTATGATCAAATTTTCATATCATTATTATAAAATTTATTATAAGTCATATCAAGACTTTATAAATTTTTCTTTTAATTTATTTCATAAAATCTTTTTGAAGACATTGGTTCTTCAAATATTTATGAAAATAATGTCAAAATATGACATGTTTCTTGATTTCAAAATCCTCAAATTTATAATATCAATTTGAGCACCAACTTAGCAAATACAAACAAAATATTTTCTTGTTATTTTATTTCTTTTTGTAAAGTTGCGTAACTTTATATTTTGTAGAGAATATATTTTTCTAACAATAAATTATCTTTTATTTATCATAATATACACAATTATTTTTGTGTTATTATCAATAAAATATTTGCCCTCACATTCGTGTTGGTACCTTTTTTTTAAAATCACACGCATTTATATTATTTAAATCAATAATTTTCTAATCAAAAATTTGTCACACAATTCTTTTATAAATTTCTTTTGTTATATTTATCATATAATGAATAAGATAACTATATTATAAATATTTAATTGAATAAAACGTAATTTCTATACAAAAGATTAGAATATTTATTCATATATAAATCATTTTTTACATAATCTCTACATAAAATATTAAAATATTTAATCAATTAAAATATTTATTTCAACAATTAATTTCTATAGAAGAAATTGTGATATTTAATCAATAAATATTCATCATATCACATGATTTTTACAAAAAATATCATAATGTTTCAAGCATCTTTGACCGAAGTCGCTTAAACATTATTTTTGATTGCACATCTGTATCCCATAACATCGGCACGTTTTGTCACATTATTTCTCAAATCAAACAAGAATTTTTCTTGTAATTATTTGATTTCATAAATATAAAATTAAGTAAGTCTTTATTTAATATATTCATACATCATTAAATAAATACATTTATAAAATACATCAATAACTAATTATTATAATTAATTAGAATATAAATTATTACAATTAATTAGACTATTGACAATTTATTTTTAATCAAATACAAAACTAAAGTTTTGTATACCGAAAGACAAATAGTTTTATAAAAAAAAAATCAGAATTTTCTATTAAAACAAAATGTATTTACAATAGATCTTTATTCATATATGTATACAAATGGCTAGATAATCATACTTATTATGAATGAACACGAATAATCATATTATTAACTAATATGCATGATATATATACAAATAATCATTTAGCAACATAATCAAATAAAATATAACTATAAATATATTTCATATCTTAATTAAAACACTTACATTGATAGCAATAATATCACGAAGGTTACAATGACAATTAACAAAATTAAATATATTTAATTTGATAATTGTTCTTCAAGCCATTAAATGTTAATTACATGATTAACAAATTAATTATAATAATTTAATTATTTAAATCAAATTTCACTTTAATTCACATTTGAATTTCGTTTGAATTTCATTTGATCGATTTTATTTACCCAAATTCTCATTTCCATTCATTAATGGAATTTATGAATTAGTTTAAAATTCCAATAATCCCCCACATTAATGGAAATTGAAAGATTAACCCGATGAAATGTTCAAAAGTTGAATTCTACATATGATAGGTAGGTGTAATCCTTTGAAACTTCTTTTATGGAAAGTATATAGCTTTACTAGCCGACTAATAGACTAGATGTCTTTGAACTATTTTTCCATTTGTGTAAACGATTACACACTTTCACGTAGAATTTTCTCTGATACATGTCAAGCTCTCATTGTTGCTTTCGTTTTGGCCATGGAACACGTGTCTGGTTCTGTGAGAGGGTCTAAAATTGAGCCGTGCAATTCCTTCAAAGCGGCCCCACTTCTCCCTCACATATGTGATCTCTTTGCTCACAAAGAATCATTAAAAGCGATATGTTTATCCTTGTCAAAATATATATTTGTTTCATTATATGATTAATCCTCTACAATTTACTATCAAGACTTTGTTCTCTTTGAGTTTTAAAATAATCTAAACAAAATTAATTTTTCAATCAATTACTTCTCAACAATCATATCACTCATTTCATTAAACAAAATACTAAAATACCTTATATTTTAAATTATTATTTTTTATTTTATTTATATATATGAATACCTTTTAAGTTTTTAACCAAAAATAATTATTACTTTCTCAAAATTATTAATAATTATTATTTTTTTCTCAATTTAATTTTTTTAAAAACTCAATCCCAACCAGCCCAATATATGATTTAAACTCTAACTAAAAAATGTATTTTTAAATATATTATTTGTTGTATATATACTTTAATATTTTTTATTCAAACAGAAAACTTATATATTAATAATTTAAATAAAATAGATTTATTCACACTAAAATAATCACAAGTAATTCATAATTAATAATAATTTTTAAATATTAGTTTTTATTCTATTTTAAACTAAACGTTTTAAAGTTAAATTGGTTGTTAGTACCATAGAGTTCATTATAACTTTAATCATTAAAATAAATATATATTTGAATTATTTTAAAATTTATCAAATTTTTATAAATTCTATTTTATTTTATAATATGATTATAATTATAAATATTAAATCACTAATTTAACAATTTAAATACTCAAATATTACTCTTTATTTTTATTATTTTTAAATTTTAAATAATTATTTAATAAATAAAAGAATTAAACACTCCAATAATTTATTTATTTTTATTTAAATTTTTTTTTAAAAAAAACTCTCAAATAACCAAAATCAAACCCGCCCTAAGCAAACATTAATGCCTGAGTTCTGACGCCAATTTGACGCTAATTGAATTCTGAACTTCTATAATTACATCTACACATACACAGCTCGGAGTCTATAAAAGCTAGTTTGATTTGAGTTTTTAGTTTTTATTTATTAAAATTTTACATATTATATATATTTTTTTTAATAATCTAATTATTTAATTAAAATATTAAAAAATATTTAATTTAAATAAAAAATATTTAATAATTCAAACCATTAAAATTCAAAATAATCTAAAAGCTCTTTTGATGTGAGGCTAATTGAGTTTTTAAAATTATAAAATTAAAATATTATTTGATAAAAAAATATTTTTTTAATTATTTAAATTAAATTATTAAAATATTTATTTGTATTTAAATTTGTTAGATCGTCTTTGTAATTTATTTATAAATTAGAAGCATGCAATCAATCGATGACTTAAAAATAGTTAATTTTATTTATTGTTGAATAGATTTATTATAATTTTTTTTATGAATTTAGAAAAAAACAAAATAAAATTTTAACCTTGATTTTTATGAATCGTGTTAATGAATTATAATTAAATAATTTTATTTTTAATCAAATAAATAAAAAATATTTTCTTAAATTATAAATAATATAATAAATATAAAATTTTAAAATTTTAAAAAATTTAAAATGAAAAATGTAACCAAAATTTTATTAATAGTAATTATTTCTTATTTTGTCAGTCACTAAGACCCAACTCTAATTCTAAAACAAAAAGCTTTTCCAAACGGTTTCTAATGAATTTGTTTGGTTACATCTAATATTAATAATGTAATTAGATAAGAAAAAAAAAATATAAATATATTTATATATATATTTATTTTTTAAAATTAAATAATGTCCATTTAACTAGTTTATCATATTCACATTTATGTTTTTTTTTATAAAATATTATTATTATCATTAAGATTAAGATACATTAAAATAATATATATATATATATATATATATAAATATATACAATTTTGATTAAATATTTTATGTATAATTTAATTTTAAAAATAATTAATTCTTAATAAAATTGTTGGCCGAACACAAAGGTGACTGAACAATCTATATATATTGTTAATCGGCAATGATAAGCATAGTGATCATTCATACGCATAGTGATGTCTTTTTCAAGAAATGTCTCACAGGAGGTCAGGGACTTCACGAGAAAATGCATCGAGAACTGCTTTACGGAGGAAATGAGGAACATTTCCTGTCTTACCTACCTTTCAAACAATTTTTCCCAAACTACCCACCTTTTCATTCACATTCCCAAACTACCCACCTTTCTCTTTCTAAATCATTAATCAACCCATTAATTAACTCATTCTCTATCTTAACTCACTAATTAACTTCCCCTCTCTCTAAACTCATTAATTAACTCCTCTCTCTCTCTTTCAACTATTAATTAATATCCTCACTTTTAAACTATTAATTAATTCAATTAAAATATATTATATAAATATTAAAATAAAATAACACATATGTTTTATTTTTATTTAAATCTATAAATATAATATATATAGTTCAAATTAAATACACTAAATTAAATAATTTATATAGATATTATAAATTAAAATAAAATAGAATACATAAACGAAACTTGAAACTTGAAACTTCGAAATAAAATACATTACATAAACATTATAATAAAATAAAAGACATAATAAATATTAATCACGTTCAGTACATCGTGAACTCCGTCTTGTGTGTCCTTCTTGTCCGCATCGTCCACAAACTCTCACTTTTCGAGGGTTGTCCATTTCAGTTCGAATACGCAAACTTTGACCCCTCATACCAGGTTTTTTCTTCTTCTTCATGTCTTCATCAGCAATGAGAACACCATACATTTCCCAATTATTTGCGAGTGGAAACGTCCAATATGCTTGATTAAGAATTGGGTTAAACTCGTATTTCCACATTTCACAAAGTGATGATAAATTGTGGTATGATTCAATATATTGTTTCCAATCTAAGTTGCATGTCAAACAACCTGCCACAATATGTGAACATGGAAAATGATATCTACTCCATTTTCCACAAGAACAAAAACCTCTATATAAATCCACATTATGTTTGTTACCACCCTTCCAATATCCATTTAGGGTTCTGTATTGTGCAGTAACGATTTCGAAGACTCCTCTTTGTTCATTGTATGGAATAACCTTGTGTGATGATGCTTTTTTCTCAACAGTTTCAAATAATTCTCTTGACCTTTGACAATAAGTTTGACCATTTTGAAGGTCATTAAACGTCGCAGTTCGTCTTTGTGAGACTAATTTCACAGATCGATAATATGTATACTCTATCATTGCTGTGACTGGGTAGATATCTAGCCGAGCGTAAGAGTCCGTTGAAACTTTCAACCATATTTGTTGTCGCTTGGCCATAACGATAACCTCCGTCATGAGACATAGTCCACATTTCTAGTGGAATCTTTCGCAACCATATTTCTGCATCAAGATTAATTTCTTTAATTTGCGTCATTGCTGCTTCAAATTTTCGTACCTGAGAAGTACTTTCGGCCATCCAACAGAGCATCTTCAAATGTGCGCCTGGAAAAGCTGAACAGAAATTACTACGTAAATGCAACAAACAAAATCGATGTATACCCCACTCACCGGTGAAACCACTTTCTACCATTTTCATGGCTTCAATAATTCCAGCATGTCGATCAGAAATAATGCATACACCCTTTCTATTTTGACAAACATATAGTCGGAGATGATGTAGAAACCAAGACCAATTGACGGTTGTCTCTTCATGAACTAAGGCATATGCAATGGGATATTGTTGATTATTTGAGTCAGAACCCATTGCAATCAATAATTTCCCATTGTATTTTCCTTTTAGAAAAGTACCATCGATGCTAATAACAGGCGGAGCATGCTGCCATCCATCAATCATTGGTTTAAATCCCCACCAAATACGTTTGCACACAGATGTGTTGGGTTTTGTACTATGAGCTTCAGCATCAATGAAAGCAATTGTTCCTGGATTAAAATGTATCAAAGCGCTAAAAAATATAGGAAGTTTAGCGTAAGAAGTCATCCAATCGCCATAAACATCTGATATTGCTTTTTGCTTTCCGATCCATGCTTTCTTGTAACTAACATGATAGTTGTACATAGATGTAATTTGATTTCGGATGTTGCTTACTTTCAGATAAGGACTATCTATAACCTGACATAAATATAGGAAAATAATTTATAATATGACATAAAATGAATAAATTTATAAGTAATAAACTATTCAATATACTTACTTGTAGTTTTATTACATCTGCAATCATTCTGGACGTTAGTTTCTTATGATCTCGTTCTAGTGTCATCAATACACAAGTGTGTTCAGCAGGTAGTTTAGTGGTTACAAACAACCCAGATTTCTTTGATCTCATCACTCGAATTCTCCATGGACAATCTTTCATAACACATGATGCCTCATATCGTGTTGTATCACTTTTCACAACATGAAAATTTCTAGACTTCTGATATGATATTCTTTTATCGCACTTATTGTAGATTGTTTATCTGTAAAAGATTGACTTTCAAATAAATTGTAGTCGAGTGGACCGATGTTTGAACAATTACCTGAATTAACATTAATCTCTTCTGTTTCAAACTAAGGAGCAGTTGGAATATGTTCATCATCGTTGTCGGTGTTATAATCTGAGTCATCTTGCTCTGCATTGTGTATTTCATCGCACTCAGATTCATCACTTTCTAACTCATTTTCATGATTTTGATCAGCATCAACACCACTTAAGTTGTATATTGCATTTGATCTTTCAATTTCGTTGAGAAGATTATCCATCTATCACAAATAAAAAAAGTATTAATAATAAATTACAAATACATAAAAATCAAACTAACATAACTAAAAAAAATCTAACCTTGTGAATCTATTTGAATTCTCAATACTATGAGGAGTTATTTGATTGACAAGTCACTATAAATATAAGATTATAAAAGTTGTATTGACAAATCATTACAAAAGTTGATATGAATCTTTAAAGTTGAATGGACAAATCACTAAAAGATAAAATTGGCAAAAGTTGTATTGGAAAATCACTACAAAAGTTGATATGAATCTTTAAAGTTGAATGGACAAATCACTAAAAGATAAAATTGGCAAAAGTTGGATTGGAAAATCACTACAAAAGTTGATATGAATCTTTAAAGTTGAATGGACAAATCACTAAAAGATAAAATTGGCAAAAGTTGGATTGGAAAATCACTACAAAAGTTGATATGAATCTTTAAAGTTGAATATACAAATCACTAAAAGATAAAATTGACAAAAGTTGTATTGACAAATCACTACAAAAGTTGATATGAATCTTTAAAGTTGAATGGACAAATCACTAAAAGATAAAATTGACAAAAGTTGGATTGACAAATCACTACAAAAGTTGATATGAATCTTTAAAGTTGAGTGGACAAATCACTAAAAGATAAAATTGACAAAAGTTGGATTGAAAAATCACTACAAAAGTTGATATGAATCTTTAAAGTTGAATGGACAAATCAATAAAAGATAAAATTGACAAAAGTTGGATTGGAAAATCACTACAAAAGTTGATATGAATCTTTAAAGTTGAATGGACAAATCACTAAAAGATAAAATTGTCAAAAATTGGATTGGCAAATCACTACAAAAGTTAATATGAAATGTATTTTATTTTAATGTTTATGTAATATATTTTATTTTAAGTTCCCGTTTATGTAATGTATTCTATTTTATTTTAATTTATAATAGCTATTTAAATTATTTAATTTAGTGTAGTTAATTTGAACTATATATATTATATTTATAGATTTAAATAAAAATAAAACATATGTGTTATTTTATTTTAATATTTATATAATATATTTTAATTGAATTAATTAATAGTTTAAAAGTGAGGATATTAATTAATAGTTGAAAGAGAGAGAGGAGTTAATTAATGAGTTTAGAGAGAGGGAAAGTTAATTAGTGGGTTAAGATAGAGAGTGAGTTAATTAATGGGTTGATTAATGATTTAGAGAGAGAAAGGCGGGTAGTTTGGGAATGTGAATGAAAAGGTGGGTAGTTTGGAAAAAATTGTTTGAAAGGTGGGTAGGACAGGAAATAGTTCGGAAATGAGAGCTCTCGTCGCTCGCGGTGTTTGCGCCTACCAGAAATCAACCCACTGGCAACACTCAACCAGGAGCACCACCAGGTGTCAATACTCTAAACATTGATCTTGTTGCTTCAGGCTTGCAGATTACAGGAAACACAGGAATACCTCTAGTTGTTCAACCAACTGGTACATTAATGGAACAAGGCAAGGGGAAGGAAGTTGTTGCTGATTCTTCTCAAAATGCACCTCCTCCTGCGACAAGGGTGGCTGTTGAACAAACCGTAGATCAAACCATGGGGGTTGCAGAGGCTGCAGGGAATTTACCTGGAACAGAGACAACACTTGCCGGAGTTGGAAGTAGCATGGTAGAAGCTGCAGATGATTCAACTCAGGCACCTTCAAAATTCTCTGCCTTCATACCAGTTCAGACCAGTTCAGCTAGGACTCAAGAGCAGGAACCTGCAGCAACTCTGATAGGAAATATTGTTAGGACTGCTTTAGCCAATGAGAAGATGATTGATGTTGCCTATTTGAAGTCCTTGGATGATGCTGAGAGACCTGCAAGATTCACTACAGCATTCAAGAGGCTTAGAAGTCTAGCCAGATTGTCTATAAACAACAAGGACTCAGAGTCGCAACAGTTGCTGAAAACTCGAATGTTGGAGGTCAAGGCTGCTCAAATTCCGATGTCAAGACCCAGTAGGAGCTCCAGGAAATAACTTGTTTTTTTCATTATTCAGATAGTTTTTGAACTCGTTTTGTCTTTATGAACTTACTTGAATTGGTTGTTTTTGTCTTTCTGAACTTACTTGAATGGGTTATTTTTGGGCCATGTTAGGCAATTATTTACATTTCCTGATGACATTTTTTTTGCTTAAGCACTATTTGATAGTTAAAAATAAAAATAATAAATTTCAAATCTAGTATATTAACTTTTGGAAACAAAAAATATTAATCAATTTAAAATAAGATAATAAAACAATCAATTAAACAAATACAAATAATAAAACATTTGAAATAAATTTAAAATCTAGCAAATATTATGACTAATAAAAATTATTTAAATTAAAGTGGTAGTTTCAACCTTTGCAACCACCCGTCTCATACGTGGCAATATGGGATTGGAGCAGCTTGAGGTTCAAATGGTTTTAACTTTTTCAACCCTTGGAAGTCTCATAGCTTAGCACCTAAACTAGGTGACTTGAGAACTTGAATTTTAACCGCGGTTTGTGTGGATTTTTTAAAAGATTTTTAAAATTAATTATGTAAAATTGATTAATTTTATTCAAAATTTAATAATCTTTAGATTTGATTTAATCAAATTCATTTAAATTAGTTAAACATAATTAATTTAAGAACGATTTTATTTGAAAGACAGAGTCAATGTGTACGTATACAAACGTATTTTACACTAGAGTTTTGTTTGGTTTAAAATTTGGTGATACTCGAGAAAAGACTTTTGCGCCATGTCATCCGTACTAGTTAAAGAACGGTCTCTACTTTATAAACTTGGCTTTTTGAAAATCGGTTGTATCACGTTTGAGTTTTTAGCCGATTATCTTCTGGTCATAATAATGCTTTTAGGTTTTAACGTTATTTGAAATATTGAAACAGGAATATTAAAATGCTGGTACATGTTACATACATGAGAATATCAATCATTTTAAGGATGTTATAAATAAACGTCAAACGAACCTTGGGTACAATATTTATTAGGGAAACATGCCGAAAATATTATAAAGTCATTTTCCGATCTCTTGGAATTTTTAGAAAGGCTTGGGGTACCAACAAAAATAATTCTGGATTTTGAAAAATGAAACTAAATAGGCCTTAATTAAGACTGGAGTCCTAAAGGTCGAGTCTGATTTTGTCGGTCGGGGACCGGAGAGACTCGGTCTAGGCGAAGGGAGCTCTTGGTCGAGGTCCAGGATGCTCAGTCGTATGACCGAAGTCTCTAAGTTGGGGTATCGAGGACTCTTGGTCCATGGTTGAAATTACCAGTCTAGGTGTAAAAACCTAACGGTCCTAGACTAGCCCGATGATAGGTTTCTTGGTCGAGGTGTATAAACCTCTCAGTCCAAGTCTAGCTTGGGGATAAGATCCTCGGTCCTAGACTTGGGATTCTCGATCCCAAGGTTCGGGAGTCTCGGTCCCAAGGTTGGAGTGATCGATCATTATGTTCGAGAGTCTCGGTCCTAAACTCGGAACTCTCGGTCCTAGGTTTGGGAGTCTCGGTCCCTCGATTTAGGGGTCTCGATCTTGGGTCTTAAGAGTCTCGGTCCTAGGTTTGGTTCTCGATCATGAGTTTTGGGAGTCTCGGTCCCAGGTCATACCTCTCAGTCCTAGGTGCAAATCCTCGGTTGGATATATTGGTCATAGCTCAAGAACATCGGTCTTAAGACTTAGTCCTAACTCAAGAATATTGGTCTTTGGTCTCGGTCTGGACCGAGGATCCTCAGTCGGATCTCTCGGTCCTGTACTCGCATGCCTCAGTCCTCAAGAACACATGAGTTTAATTTTTAAAATTCATTTTTTTAGCTCTGATTCTTTGATCCAAGAGCTTGGGTAGTTTCATAAAGCTCCCATGAACATGTTGATCATCATCTAAAGGTATCAATCGACCTAGATGATAATCAATTTCTTCAAAATAGTTTATGATCAAAAATTGAGTTTTTGATTTAAAGGCTCTTTTTAAATGAAAAGAGCTAGTTAATAGCTTCCATATATCACATATATTTGATTGATACCAAAACAAGAACACTAACTGTTCGTTTTGACCAATTCAAAAACATCATTTCATTTGAATTTTTTTATTTTGATCAAACATGTTCGGGATGAATCAAACATGATACAAATGAGTGTCCAACATTTTTACAATCATATTAGGAAGCTTTTTGGGCTGCGATTCAACAAAATTAATCCAAGAACAACAAACCTGTTTTTTTAATTTTTGACAATCAAAATTGGATTTTTGTTTGTTAGTCAATTTCTAGATTTTATCATATCTAAATAGTTTCTAAATGAACTTAGGATCAATATTCAAACTTAAAATGACATGAACAACAAGCATAAAAGCTTATACAATTTGAAATATAAAAATTTTAAATTTAAACCGTAAATATGAATTAGAGGATGATTGAAACCTTACAAGGATTGAAGAACACTCTTTGATCATTTTGGAAGTTTTCTGGATGCACAGATCCGATCATCACGGCCTTATACATAATTTTCAAAATATCTAAAGCTTTAATGGCGAATTTCGATTCTCTTTGATTTAAGGGGTATGTGTTATAGGTTAGCTTCGGAATGACTTGAGGGGGTATTTATACTCATCCTAAGTCGGTTGGGGAATGACTTCGGAAACCAAAGACCAAGACCAAGGACTGATGTTTAGAGTTAGGACCGAGCCCTAAGACCGGTGTTCTTGAGCTAGGATCAAGAAATCTAACTGAGGATTTTCACATAAGACGGATAAATCTGACCTAGGACCGAGACTCCTAGGTCCTAGTACCGAGATATTCAACTTTAGGACCAAACATTCCAAACCCAAGACCGATGATCCTAACCCCAAGTTAGTCCAAGACTAGTAGGTTTTTACACCTAGACCGGTAATTCCTGCCAAGGACCGAGAGTCCTTGGCACCCTGACCTAGGGACTCTAGTCCTCCAATCGAGTATCCTAAAGCCTAATCGAGAGCTTTCTCGTTCTAGACCGAGTCTCTTCGATCCTTGACCGAAAAAAATGATCCTAAGCCTTAGGACTCCAGTCCTAAGGCCTGTTTGGTTTCACTTTTCAAAATCCAAAATTATTTTTGTAATTTTAGAACTCAATTCATTTCCAAATAATCCCCAATGGTCGGAAAATAATTTTAAAATATTTTCGGGATATTTTTCAAATAAATATTTTGATTAAGGCTTCGTTTTGTGTTTATTTCTAAATCCTAACATTATTTTCTGATATTTTTAGGTTGTTAACTCAATCTTTCATAACCGCAATCACAGGCATGCACCTTTAAATAAATGTGTACAATTATTTACGTAATATAAACTTATCCTTATTGAGGACCCTAGACTACTAATTAAAAAAATAAATATTATAAATAATTTTTTGATAGCCTGAACTTTACAAAATAAAACTATTTTCAACGGGTGCGGAGAACATAACGCATAAGCCCTTTCTCGAGCGTAACCAAATAACGAACCGCTTATGAAAACTCTAGTATAAAGTACGTTTGAACACGTATATTTTACTGTTTTTTCTAAAATCAATTGGCGACTCTGTTTTCATATAAACAATCTTTTTAAAATTAATTATTCTTAATTAATATAAATCGAATTTTAAATCAAATCATCATTTGGTTATAACAAATCTTCAAATTATTAAAATTTGAATTAATTAACTAATTTTATATTAATTTTAAAAGCTATCGTGTAATGATAAAATATTTAAAAAATAATGTTTTATTTTAAAAAGATGCACGACACACAAACTATGGTTGAAATCATTGTACCTCGAGCCACGTCGGGTCCCCTCGTAATGTCACGTGTCCTTAACACGTGCTAAGCTACGAAAGAGATTTTTCAGGGGTTACAATATATAATAATGCTTAATTTGAATTTGTCGAGTCAAAAGTTGTGCTTAATTTGGATATATATGTGAGAGTAAATGGATACTTGAGTCGGGACCTGCTCATAAACTTGAAACGGTTAAAAACAAAATTAAAAATGTCATAGGTATATTTCGAACTTGTAACGTAACAAAGATAAGTAAACCTTTAAACCAACTAAGCTAATAAGACTTTATACTTTAAATTCTACACAAAATTTGATGAACGAGCGATATTCATAACAATATAAATAATTTGAATTTGTCGGGTCGAGAGATGTGGTTAATTTGGATATATATATGTGAGAATAAATAGATATTTGGGTCGAATCTTGTGTTGATCCGCCCATAAACCTGAAACGGTTAAAAATAAAAAAATGTTATATATATGTTTAGAACTTGCAACATAACAAAAACATGTAAAATACTTTAACCAACTAAGCTAATAAGATTTCATATTTTAAATTCTAAAAAAAATTGATAAACGCGCGAAATTCATTAAAATAATATATATATATATATATATAATAATGCTTAATTTGAATTTGTCGGGTCGAGAGATATAGTTAATTTGGATATATATATGTAAGAATAAATGGATACTTGGGTTGGGACCCGCCCATAAATTTTAAACGGTTAAAAATAAAATTAAAAATGTTATATGTATGTTTTGAGTTTGCAACCTAACAAAACAATTAAAATCTTTTAACCAACTAAACTAATAAGACTTTACATTTTAAATTCTACACAAAATTTGTTGAACACGCGAGAGTCATAACAACAAAATATATATATATATATATAATAATAATAATAATAATAATAATAATAATAATAATAATAATAATGCTTAATTTAATTTTGCTGGGTCAAAAATTATGATTAATATATATATATATATATATATATATATATATATATATATATATATATATATATATATATATATATATATATATATATATATATATATATATATATATATATATATAAAAGAGTAAATTGATACTTGAGTCTATATCATTATTAATGAAATATTTTTATTTAATATTAGGATAAAAGATATAATTATTTTTATTATATTTGTTTTTGTTTTTGTATGAGTATTAAAATTTTATATAATATATATAGTGATTCAAAATATAACTTATAAAATATATTTACATACACAAAATTATAAAATTATTTCAATAA
Organism: Impatiens glandulifera; assembly: GCF_907164915.1. Lineage (NCBI taxonomy): Eukaryota > Viridiplantae > Streptophyta > Magnoliopsida > Ericales > Balsaminaceae > Impatiens > Impatiens glandulifera. The sequence goes on along the minus strand of NC_061868.1, from coordinate 33,781,319 downwards.
GCATAAGTGATTTAGTGGTTAAAGTGTTAACATTTCATAATTAAGACTATGGTTCAAATCCCTCTAAAAGTAATGATTATATGTGAGTGCGAAAATATTGGTAGATAAAGTAAAAACGAGAATGTTGGTGAGTAACGCAAACATTAGTGAAAAAATCTAAGGCTTCATACACGGAGAGAATGTCGGCTTGAGTAACGCAAACATTGATGATAAAACCTAAGGATTCGTCCATGAAAGGAATGTTGGCTTGAGTAAAGCAAACATTGTTGAGAAAACCTAATGGTTCATTCACTGTGGGTGATTTATGGCCTAAGATCATGCCGAAATGTGTAATCGAATCTTAGGAATATTTGTTTGAGTAATGCAAATATTTGTAAGAAAACCTAAGAGTTTGTCCACGGAAGTGATTTAGGACCTAAGATCATTCCTAATGGTGTAATCTAATATTTAAAAATGCACCCTTGAAAATCGCAAATTCTTTACGGGCGGTGAATCAAAGCCAAAAATGTTTAAGACTATTAAGCATTTTTAATAAATAATAGGTAAATTCATGTGCAATGCACACGAAAAAAATAAAACAAAATAAATTTAAAAAATAACAATAATTTTAAAATATATATTTAATGTGTCTTATATTTAATAAATAACGAATGATTAGAATAATATATATATAAGAGAAAATAAAAATTACTTTTTTAATAAATTTATATCATTGAAAAAAATTAAGATAAAAAGTTTAATTATTTTTATAATATATATATATATATATATATATATCATTATTAATGAAATATTTTTATTTAATATTAGGATAAGAGATATAATCATTTTTATTATTTTTTTTTGTGTATGAGTATAAAAAAATTATAGTTATTTAAAATATAAATTACAAAATATATATATACATACACAAAATTATAAAATTATTTCAACAATCATAAATGATATAGTGGTTGAAGTGTTAGCATTTCATACATAAGACTGGTGTTCGAATCCCTCTAAAAGTAATTATTATACGAACATTGGTAGATGAAGTGGAAGCGAGACTGTCGATTTGAGTTATGCAAACATTGGTGATAAAAACCTAAGAGTTCGTCCACATAGGGAATATCGGCTTGAATAAAGTAGACATTGTTGAGAAAACCTAAATGTTCGTCCACGATAGTGATTTAGGGCTTAAGATCATACCGGAATGTGTAATCGAATGTTGGGAATGTTGACTTGAGTAAAACAAATATTGGTGAGAAACTTAAGGGTTCGTCCACGGAGGGTGATTAGAGCCTAAGATCATGTCGAAAGGTGTAATAGAATGTTTAAAAATGCACACTTAAAGACCGCAAAATTTTTCCACGGAGGGTGAGTCAAAGCCAAAGATCATGCTAAAATGCGTAATCGAATGATTAAGCATGGTGGGAATTGAGAATAATTAAGGTTAAAATACATCATTGAAATATAATTTAGATAATATATATGGGTGAAAAAAAAATTATAATACATTTTTTTCCTTTTTAGTATTAAAATGATTATATATATATATATATATATATATATTAAAAGTATAATAAATATTTTTTATTTTAATTTATATTGTTCTTATATATATATTTTAAAAAATATATAAATTAGAAAATATATTTAAAAAAATATTTTAAGTTTTAAAGGCGATCGTGAGATTAATTATGATTTATTTATTATTTTAAATAACAAAATAAGACTTAAAATAATATTTTAGAATTGATTAAAATTAGAAAAGAAAAATATCAACATATATTTAATAAGTTATTAATTAAAATGACTGAAATTTAAGAAATAAAAAAATGTTTGATAAAAATAAAAATAAAAAATAAAACTGTAAAACAAAATTATAAAAATATTTAAATTAAAAATATAATTTTTGAAAAATGTATTTGAGACATATTTATTATTATAAGAAAACAAATAATGACACTTTAAATTATTTTTTTTATTACCATATATTTTCATTTAATTATTTATATATTAATATATTAATTTTAAATAGTTTTTAATAATTTATTATTATAAAAAAACAAATTAAGACATTACATTGACAATTTTTTTATTAGCACATATTTTTTATTTAATTATTTTTTAATATTTATCCAATGATATATTATAATAATTTATTATTTTAAAAAATAAATTAAGACACTGTATACACAATTTTATTACCACGCATTTTTTAATTATTTATATATTATATATATTAATTTTTTATTTTTTATTTTTATTTTTCCATTTATCTATTATACTAATTAATTTTTATATTTTTAATAAATATCTATTCTTACTAAATTTAATAATTAAATAATTAAATAGATATAAAAAATATAAAAAATATAAAAAAAAAAAAGCGTAAATGAATTGGTTAAGATCTCGTATATGTGGAAAATATGACTTAAATTCCCTAGTCAAACTTGTGAACATGATATAATATAAAATATTTATATATAATTTAAGACGGAATATAAGTTATATGGGGTATTAAGATATATAAATTATTTGTTATATGTGTTTAGTTAAAAATTTAAAAGAAGTATAAATTGTATATATATTTTATAATTTTGTGTTTGTTTGGTGGAATAAGAAAAGGAATAAAAAATAATAAAAGACTATTTTACCTTTGTATTTAAATAAACTATTTTAATATTTATTTTAATTTAATTTTTATTATTGATTATATTTAAATTATTAAAAATTATATTTGATTATCATATAAATATTTTAAAATAATTTATATATGATTTTCTCTTCTTCTCATTCAGACTACAATGACCATAAAAAACGGTATCATAATAAAATTATTTGATACTTATCACATAGAAATACATAGTCTCCTAAGTTGGTCATTGATTGAATATGTCATAATAAATACTACTCTATTGCACAATATCCTTAAAATGTACGACAAAGTAAGGAAAATAATATATAAGTTATTATACTTTTGTTTTGCAGATGGATTAGTATACAATAAGAAATTTATAGAGATGATGCAGACCAAACACATTGATCTTCTTCACTCGTCTTGGTTGATATAATTAGGAACATTCCTTATTAATTACAACAAACAGTTAACGGAACATGCTTAAACTAACGAGTCTAAGTGTCATGTTTAGGCTAGAATATTTGCTAAGTCAATACAAATTGTGGAATTAGAGATTCTCTTAACTCTTTAGGAAGAAGTGAGATTAAAAGTATTTTAGTTGATCGAATAATATGTAATGAATTTACATATTCATAAAGGAGTATGTAATCAGTTGTGTGAGTGAAAAAGAGCAAGAAAAAGTGCTTATGACAACCCTAGTGTAGTGCAAGAAACAATCATAAGAAATTAGATGCAACTTAAAAAAGATACTCGAGTCAATGTGAAATTAGATGCAACTTGAAAAAGATACTCGAGTCAATGCGCGTTAGATAAAGCTCTAAATCGCATTGAAAAGTACGACAGATGTGGCATCAATTCACAACTCGTTCTCTAAACAAAAGATTATACAAGAATGGAGTCTCATCTTGATTAAAGAAGTTGAACATTTTCAGAGATATTCTCGTGCTTTGACAATGGTCAAATAAATGTTACATAACTACAATGTGCAAAATGAATTAAGAAAAATGATACCCTTTTAAATAGGTTCTAAAAACAGGGAAGAAAATAGGCAAATGAAACGAAAAAAAAAGAATGTACCAAAATAATCTCCTGTGCCAAAGTATCTATATCCATTTTCTTCATGAACTTCATTGCCATGAACCACATATTGGAAACAATATGCATAATATGAAAGACAAAACTGATAACTAAATGTGGCTAACCTACCAATGAAATAATTACGATAAAAATAAAAGTACCAACAGCACCAAAGATTACAATGGTCACAAAATTCAAAAAGAATTGTTTTTTCTTCACCTGAAATTTCAAATGAATTTATTCATATGTAATGAACAAATGAATTTATTCATTACATAAGAATTTTAAAAACAAAATAAAGAAACTCCTTATACAATATCCCGAGTTGAAAATAATGGAGGGAAGAAGGTAAATGAAGAAAAAAATTCAGTAAAAACCAATATATATGATTTATTTTCCTCCACTAGTCAAAAGAATGACAATCTCAGTTCATAAACCTAATATAATTAAAGAAAATATCAGCCTTTATCCCTCGCTTAATAAGACAAACATTAATTAAGTGTTTAATCATATTTATTTTTATTAATTTTATTTATTTTTATTCCACACATTTATCAATTATATTATTATTATTATATTTTATTTTAATCAAGTGTTTCCTTATATTTAAGAAAACAAGATAAATTATACTTAAAATTTAGAAGCCTAATTTAAAATATATTAAAATAAAAATATTTAAAACTTATATAAATAAAATAAAAAATAATAATTTAAAATATATATTATTTTAATATTTTAATTAATTAATCTAAATTTAATGAAAATAATAAAATTATATTTGAATTTTTTTAGTTATTTGAATAATCCTGAAAATGCCTTATATTATTTCAAAATTATTATTTCCCAACCAAATAAAGTTAATTATTATAAAATACATTAATTTCAAATAATCCATGAATAGGCGTGGAATAACTAAAGTGATTGAGTGAAGTTGTTGTCAGAATATGAGAAGACGATGACAAAGGCAGATCATAATAGCATGGCTGTCATCATGCAGTGGGAATATAAACGAGAGAGTAGTGTATATTCTGATGGTACCTCACCAAAGCTTTTACCTTTTAGTCATTTCATTTGAGCTAATCCCTTGTTTCAGCTTTAATTTCCTTTTTAATTTTCAAATTATTGTTTCATCTTAAATATTTTCCTTGTTGATCATTTCATGTTCATCTCTCTCTCCCCCATGCTCTTGCACTCCTGTTACTCAGAAGATGGAGTTGATTATGGTAAAGAAAAGTAGAACATGGGTAAACCATATAGATGCAGGTTTCACTAAGTTTCTATTCTCCTTGTCTCTTGACAACATTTTTAATGAGGATCTTTACACTGACCAGGTGCCTTTCTTATTCATCCTCCTCACTCTTTCTTGTTATAATATAATGTTGTAAGTTTGATTGTTCTTAGTTTTATGTATTTTTATTAAGAAGGAAATTTTATATCTTTTTTTTTTAAGGTGGTGGATATACCAGCATCATTTGAATCAGTAAATCAATACTATGGCTCATTTGTCCACCCTTTACAAGAGGATATCCGGGCAAAGCTATGTTCATGCCTAGATGACATCTCCAAGGCCCCATTTGAGGAAGTCTCATCTTGTAATGTGTCCTCTAACCTAGGTAAGAACTTCAGACTCTCTGAAGATGTCTTAAATGATGAGTCCCAGTCAGTTGAGGTCTTCATACATGATATAAAAGTTGGCGAGTGGAGTAAAAATGACCATGGGAAAGAGACTTACAAACCAATGTCAGGTGATCTGGTTTTGTTTTCCAATTATAAGCCTGAGTCTGTATCAGACTTAAATCGGAAAGGAAGAACATGGATTCTTGCGTTGGTGAGATTTGTCTATGATGATGAGGAAAAAAATTCATCAACTCATTTCAATGTTATGGCATCCAAAGATAAGGAGAACAATTCCTCAACACATTTCAATGTTATGGCATCCAAAGAGATTGGTGTTGAAGATCTGTACATGGTATTCTTGATAAATGTGTTGACTGAGAAAAGGGTTTGGCACTCACTTCATAGTTGCAGCAATGCTGAAATCATTAAGAAAGTTATAGAAACTGATGATAGTGAGGTAAGCCCATGCTGTATATATTGTGTTGTTGGACATATGGATTTTGTTTTGATTTTATTGTTGTTTGTTTAAGCAGGCTTTGGAAGATTGCAGATATTGTGACCCTATGAATAGCCTGCAGTTGTCTGCAATGTGGAATGATAGTCTTTTATCCCAGCTGAACAAATCTCAAAGAGATGCTGTTATGTCATCGCTTATCCGAACCAACTGTTCCCATAAACCTTCCATAGATCTTATATGGGGTCCTCCAGGGACTGGGAAGACTAAAACTATTAGTTTGCTACTTTTTAAACTCTTGAGTATGCAATGCAGCACTCTTGTATGCACCCCAACAAATGTAGCTGTAAAAGAAATTGCTTCTAGAACACTAAAGTTGGTGAAACAAGATTCTTTTGATGATGCCTTTTTGCTACCTCTTGGAGATTTGCTCCTGTTGGGGAATAACGATCGCCTAAAAGCCCGTGATGATCTTGAACTGAAAGAGATCTATCTTGACTTTCGTGTTGAGCAGCTTACTATGTTGTTGTCTCCACTTAGTGGGTGGAGGCACTCTTTGATCTCAATGAGTGATTTTTTCACAGATTGTGTCTCTCAGTATGAAATTTACTTTGACAATGAGTTGATCAAAGAAAAGGCAAAAGAAAAAGAAAAAGAAAATGAGAATGGAAAGGAAAAAGGGAAGGAAAAAGAAAAGAAAAAGGCTAAAGAAAAGGCAAAAGAAAAAGAAGTTGTATCGGAAGAAAATATATTATCATTCCTTGAGTTTTCCAGGAACAGATTCAATCTTGTTTCTTCCAGTTTGAGAAGTTGCATACCTTTATTGTTTGTTCATCTACCACGGCATTTTATTAATGAACCTAAGAAGCTCAAAATGATAATACTTTTCGATCTCCTTGATCAATTGGAAAAACAGTTGTTTAATGAAAATGTTTCATCAGAAGAATTGAAGAAAATCTTCTTGCGGTCTGATGAAATATGTCGGGACTCTGATGAAGCATTATCATCTCCTTTACATACAGTGAGAAAGACTCTATCTTCCCTAAAAGACCTTCAAGCTTTTCTTCATAATCTAAACCTTCCAAATGTAAAGGTTAAGGATTCAGTGAAGCAATTCTGCATTAAATCGGCTTCCTTAGTTTTCTGTACGGCTTCAACCTCATATAATTTGCGTTTTCCGCATGTGAGAGATTTCAAATTGTTGGTTATTGACGAGGCGTCACAACTGAAGGAATGTGAGTCAACTATACCACTTCAACTTCCTCAAGTCATGCATGCAATACTTGTTGGTGATGAGCGACAATTACCAGCTATGGTTACCAGCAAAGTAAGTTTACATTATCATGTATGGAATAGAAATAACTGTTCTTTTTAGTTTGTTATTCTTATAAGATAAAATGTTTACTTGCATGCATGGAATTCATAGGTTTCTGAAAGAGCTGGCTTTGGGAGAAGTTTGTTTGAACGACTTAGTTTGATGGGACATTCTAAGCACCTTCTCAATATGCAGTATAGAATGCATCCATCAATAAGTTTGTTTCCAAACTCAAAGTTCTATTCCAACATGATACTGGACGCATCTAATGTCGTCAAACAAGATTATGAGAGAAGGTATCTTACTGCACCCATGTTTGGGCCATACTCTTTCATCAATATTCGAAATGGGTTAGAAGAAAGAGAAGATGATGGGAGAAGCTTAAGAAATATGGTTGAGGTGGCAGTTGTCATTAAGATAATAAGGAATCTTTATAAAGGTTTGTAAAGTAAACTTGTAAGTTCTATTAATTGGATACCAATATAATTTAGTTTGTATTATTTTCTTTGTGATTCCCAGCTTGGTGTGATTCCAAAATGAGGCTTAGCATTGGTATTATATCGCCCTATGCAGCTCAGGTTGCAGCGATACGAGATAAACTTCCATCTGATTATAAGGACCTTGATGGGTTCAAAGTTAAGGTCATGTCTATTGATGGATTTCAGGGTGGAGAAGAAGATATCATAGTGATATCTACTGTTAGATCTAATGCCGGCGGATATGTTGGTTTTATGTCGAGTCATCAACGAACTAATGTTGCATTAACAAGAGCTAGGTACTTAATTTTGTTGATTATTACCTACTATTTTATTTCCATAGGGTGGTAATATTTATAAATTTATGCAGGCACTGCCTTTGGATTCTGGGAAGTGAAAAAACCTTGGAAAACAGTGAGACAATATGGGCATCCTTGGTCCGTGATGCAAAGCAACGTCAATGTTTCTTCAATGCTGATGATCAAAAAGATATAGAGAAAACAATACTTGACGTCAAGAAACAACTTGATCAGTGGAATGATTTGCTCAATGATGATAGCATATATTTCAAGGATGCACAATGGAAGGTACGTGAGCACGTTTGTTTTCTCCACTAATTGTTTGTTATCTACTAATTCATCCTACCATTCCCTCTTCAGGTTCTTTTTAGCGAAAATTTTAAAAAATCACTTTTTAAGCTGAGTTCAACACGCAAAAAGAAGTCAGTAATGACTCTCTTGCTTAGTCTTTCAAGTGGTTGGCGTCCCAAGAGTAAAAACGTGGACTTGGTTTGTCAAAATTCATCACATATCTTGAAGCAGTTCAAGGTTGAAGGGCTCTTTCTTGTTTGCAGCATTGATATAAAGAAGGAAGAAATGTATATTCAAGTTTTAAAAATCTGGGATGTGTTGCCTTGTGATGAAGTCCCAAAATTGGTGAAACGTCTTGAGGGGTTGTTTGCCATGTATACTGATGAATACATCAGTCACTGCAAAGAAAAGTTTCTTCAAGGGTACGTGTTACTACATTTTCATTGTTTGGGATGAAGGGAAGATTTTCCCATCTGATATTATATTTTATTTGTTGCTAGGAATTTGGAGTTCCCCAAGACATGGCCAACGACATTTAACATTGTCCAATTTAAGACTCTTGGTCATCAAGAATGTGGAAATTTGAACCAAGATAATCTTATTAGTAGTAATTATGTAGAGAATTCAAAGGTTAGCGAGAGCTTGCTTTTGATGAAATTCTACTCTTTGTCTTCTGGTGTGACGAGACATTTGCTGTCCAATCAAGAAGGAAAAGAACTGGAGTTACCATTCGAAGTAACAGACCAGGAACGAGATTTAATTCTTTTCCCACAAAGTACTTTTATACTTGGAAGGTCTGGTACGGGGAAAACAACAGTTCTAACAATGAAGCTTTATAAAAAGGAGCAAAGGCACCGAATTGCTTCAATGGGTTTCAGTGCATTAGACATTAATGCAACTTCTAATGTTAAAGAAAGAAAGAAAGTTGGAGAAACTAGTCGGCCTGAAAAAGAAACTATCCTCCGCCAACTTTTTGTGACAGTGAGTCCAAAGTTATGTTATGCCATAAAGCAACATGTTTCTGGACTAAAAAGGTGTGTAATCACTTGATCAATTGTGCATGGCATGTAATTATTTATGTTACCTGTTGACTTCACTCCTTTTGGCTTTGCCTTGTGGTCGGAACAGAGTCATGGTTAGAAATAATCTTTTATAAGTATATAAGTTTAAGAAAATTGTTTTCAAGCGATATAAACATATTTGAATCAAAATAATAATTTTATCTTCAATCGTTTTTAGAAGGTATTTGCACATTATAATATTGATGCATGTATCATATGATGTCATGTTCTGTGTTTTTCCCTTCTTTTATCTATTGTGAAATAATCTTCTTTACATCCACATAAATACATGTAAAAGGAAAAATCAACATTGATAAGAGTAAGTCGCGATGATAACTTCTTGTGCATGCCAAGAGTTAATTTCCACGCTAACAAATTGCTAATATGATAAGTTGGAAGGAGTGTAGGAACTTTTGTTGAAGAAGCATTTTGCTCTTCCACAGGGCAAGTATGTGTCCCATATCTCAATGATTAGGAACCAAATATCCTTGCTTACGATTCTCCGGTTAGAAGAAGCATGAGAAAAAAAATTCTGATTTCTCCTTGTTGATCTTGTGCCACCAGAAGGCCTTGAAAGTAAGGGTCTTTTTAGGGCATGAGATGATCCTAATTGACTCGCAAATTGGAGATGAGAGATCCTATTTGGTGCCACACTTGCTTTTATTATTTTGTGCGATAACCATTTTGTGTAATTACTTTTTCAATGGAATTTTTTTTTGACTGTTGGTTTTATTCTGAACAGATTTTCTTGTGGAGGAAGCTTCTCAGTTGATGAAAAATCAGAAGATCTTGATGAGAGCGCATGGTTTACTGATATATCTAATTCATTTATTGACATCCCCAATCAAACGTACCCTCTTGTTATTACATTTAACAAGTTCCTAATGATGCTCGATGGAACATCTGGTAATTCATTCTTTGAAAGGTTTGTTGGTCTTAGCGAGTTTTACGGAAAAAGATTGAATTCTAGGTCAATTGCTTTGCAAACATTCATTAGAACTAAGGAGGTCAACTACGATAGATTCTATTCATTCTATTGGCCTCATTTCAACTCCAATCTGACAAAGAAGTTTGATCCATCGAGAATATTTACTGAGATCATTTCTTGCATAAAAGGTGGCTTGCAAGCTGGGAAGACTTATAGTGGAAAACTTGATTTGGAGGAATACAAAGCATTATCCAATGGCAGGACATCTACTTTGACGAAACAAAGGAGGCATGAAATCTATGAGATTTTTCTAGATTATGAGAAAATGAAGTCGGAGAATGGTGACTTTGATTTAGCAGATTTGGTAATTGATCTTCACCATAGGCTATCAAAAGAGAGATTTCAGGGTGATGAAATTGATTTTGTATACATCGATGAAGTGCAAGATCTGAGCATGCAACAGATCGCACTTTTCAAGTATGTTTGCAAAAATGTAGAAGAGGGTTTTGTTTTTTCAGGGGATACTGCACAGACAATTGCAAGAGGAATAGATTTCAGGTTTGAAGATATAAGATGTCTTTTCTATAACGAGTTTATGTCGGAATCAGGAGGAGATGTTACTGGTAGAAATGATGTTAAAGGGAAAATGTCTGATATCTTCAACCTTAACCAGAACTTTCGTACACATGATGGTGTTCTAAGATTGGCTCAAAGTGTAATTGACCTTATTTACAATTTTTTCCCTCAATCTATTGACTTTTTGAATCCAGAGAGAAGTCTTATTTATGGTGAATCACCTGTTCTACTTGAATCGGGAAATGACGAGAATGCAATTGTAACTATATTTGGGAGCAGCGGAAGTATGAGTAGTAACATTATTGGGTTTGGAGCCGAGCAAGTGATTTTAGTTCGAGATGATGATGCTAGAGAGGAAATATCTTGCTATGTTGGAAAGCATGCACTAGTTCTTACTATTATGGAGTGTAAAGGGTTAGAGTTTCAGGTAACAAAACCAACATGTGTCTTTTTTATTTGGTTTTTCCAAATTTATTTCCTTTGATGATCACATGTTTTCTCTATAGGATGTGTTATTATATAATTTCTTTGGTTCATCGCCACTGAAGAATCAATGGAGAGTTGTTTATGAGTTCATGAAGCTTCGAGAATTACTTGATGATAAATGCAAGTCATTTCCAAGCTTCGATACCACGAGACATGGTATTCTATGCTCTGAGCTGAAACAACTTTATGTTGCCATTACCCGTACGAGACAAAGGTTGTGGATTTGCGAGAACAAAGAGGAGCTCTCAAAACCCATGTTTGACTACTGGAAGAAGTTGTGCCTTGTTCAAGTCAGGCAATTAGATGATTCTCTTGCAAAGGCAATGCAAGTGGCAAGTTGCCCTGAGGAATGGAAACAAAGGGGCATAAAGGTCTTATCACTGTTCTTTACTCGCGCCACTATTATCTTCTAATATATGATTTTCCTAGTTTTAACAATGCATTTTTTTCTTTCTGTCCTTTAGCTATTTTATGAGAGTAATTACGAGATGGCTACAATGTGCTTCGAGAGGGCTGGAGACTTAACCTGGGAGAGAAGAGCTAAAGCTACTGGACTCAAGGCTGCTGCTGACCGGCTTCGCGGTTCAAATGATGAATTAGCTTTTACGATACTTCGTGAAGCTGCTAAAATTTTTGAATCTATTGGAAGGGCTGAGATTGCTGCAGAATGCTTATTTGAACTAGGAGAGTACGAGAAAGCTGGTACCCTATCATTATTTCTATTGTTTTTTCTTCTCTGTGTTCAATTTTTTTAGAGTGTTTTCATTATTTGGGATGGTTTCAGGGAGAATTTATTTGGACAAGTGTGGGAAGCCTGACTTAACAAAGGCTGGAGAATGTTTCTTTCTGGCAGGTCGGTCTGACCTTGCAGCTGAAGTCTACGCTCGGGGAGGCTTCCTAGCCGAGTGCTTAGATGTATGCAATAGAGGAAAACTCTATGATATGGGCTTGAAGTACATAGAGTACTGGAAACAACTCAATCACTCTGATGGCGGTTTTATTAAAAATAGCAGTGGAATTGATGAAATCGAACAAAAGTTCCTCCATAATTGCGCAATGAATTACTACAAACTTGAAGATCGAGTATCCATGATGAAGTTTGTTCGAGCTTTTCAGTCAACTAATACAAAACGCCAGTTTTTGAAATCTTTAGATTGCCTGGATGAGCTTTTATTGGTAGAACAAGAATCGGGTAATTTTTTGGAGGCTGCCGTGATTGCAAAGATGAGGGGTGATCTTCTTTTGGAGTCTGATCTATTGGGGAAGGCAGGCTGTTCTAATGAAGCTGCCAGGCTTCTCATTTGGTCGGTCTTTCTTACTTCTCTCTGGGCACATGGAAGCACAGGTTGGCCTCTCAAGAGTTTTGCTACGAAAGATGACCTTTTGGAAAAAGCTATTTCATTTGCAAGAACAGACCCAAACTTCTATAAGATGATCTATACTGATGCGATGATTTTATCAAGTGAGAAAGCAAAATTGTCTGATTTGATTCTTTACTTGCATGCCTCTGTGAGGAATGGAAGCCTGCGAGGTGAAATTTTGTCTATACGGAGAATTTTGGATCTTCATTTGTGCGTAAATGGCTCCAAATATGAATTGGAAGATGAACTGGTAGATGATCCGTTTAGTCATTCACAGAAGATTCTTTCACGCAACAGTGTTTCTGTCGCATCGTTGTTGTTCTACTGGAATCTTTGGGCCAAAATGATATACAAAATCATCAGCTTTCTAGAATCTTCTAAGAAACTGGATCTTGAGGAGAACAATGCCTATGTTCTGTTCTGCTTTGAATATTTTGGTGTAAGGAAGCAACATAACAATCTGAATTCTAGCACCTACCATTTGTTGAATCCTGAAGCTGATTGGGTAAAAAAGATTGACAAAAGATTTATTAGAAAGAAAGGAAACCTACTTTATACTGACCTTAGCAATTTTTCCACTGTTTCTTTGAGCCACTGGCGTTCCGAATTGCTTTTTGTCGGTCTAAAGGTTTTGGGAACTCTTGAAGTCATTTCTGGCAGGATTTCCCCATCTCTCTTTTGCAGGACCATGCCCCTTTTACACATATACATGATTGCAAAATTTCTGAATTCAAAGGATCTTGGGAAACATCATGATTTGCAGAGACTGCAATATTTTCTTAGAAAATCTCATCAGCATTTTCAGAATGTGTTTCCATTGGACTGGAACCAAACTTTGAATGATAACATTGTTTTCTTGAGAAGAACAGACGATTTCCGAAGTTTATTGCATGAATCTTTGCTTGAAGGTGTTTTGTCTAAGGGTGATCTTACACATGGGCAAATTGGTAGAATAATGGCATTGTATCTTTCCTCTGGCAGACCAACTGACGAAATGGTCATGAAGATTGCAGAAAGGCTCAATCGTCATTCATCTTGGAAAATTTTCTTTGAGGATTCTAATCAGGACATAGTGACCCGAATTTCACAGAACCAGTCAATTATAGTGAAAATATCTTCTGCATACAAGCTCATGACAGCTTTGAAAGAGACATACGGAGCTAACTGGAAGGTGCCCGATTACATATCTCCAATATGTTTCTTGTATATCTTGGAACGCCTTCTCCTGCTCACTTCCCGCTCCCAAAAATTTCTTTACACCACAAAATCTGTTTTTGTGGAATGGCTTATTTATGAGAAACCAGGTGAGAATCTTACAATCAACCCAAAAGAAGATGCACTACACGAGATTTTCAGTTATATTGAATACTTAATCAGGCAACTCCTTTATGACCATGAAACAGAACAATGGATACGGAATTCCAGTGTTAATATTGTTAACTTCTATCCGATAATGGTGTTGAGATGTGTGATAATGTCTTGCTTGCTTTACTTAAATACGGGTAATGACATGTTAAACCAAATTCTTAGACAGAAACACATCACTTCAAGACTGCCGACAAACTTTTATACTGCTCTAAGGACGAGAAATACTAGGCTGAATGCAGATGTAATATCCGATGCACTAGCAATGATTGGTAATCCACTTGTGATTGTCAGTTGGCAAGATAGATGTCCAGTAACTGTATCTCCTAGTGTCATTTTTCTGGAACTTAGAGATGGAATGAATAGGGAAAGTATATTAAGTTTGTTGTTTCCACGGAAAACAACTCTACCTGAATCTGTAGAACATGAAGAAGACCAAGCGAAGAATGTCGATTCTTTGTCTTTGAGTGAGCCAATTGAAATCGCCGCCTTGTTCCAGGAAATATCTTATGCTTTGAGATCAGTAAAGGATACAACTGATAAGAGTTTTGATAGGTTCATATCTCATCTTCCACATATAAAGGTAAATTCAACTTCTCAACGTTATCTAATGTTCAATTGATATGGAGTTGACACTCTTTTTCTTTCTTGCATCATTTATCAGGTAGAGCTAGAGAAGGTGGTTATGTTGATATCATCTTCCCGGAAACAGACTTTTATGGGAGAAGACGAAGGCCTCTTGCTAGAAGTGCATCACATATTTAAGGATCTTAAGCCACATCTTAACTTTGCCTTAGAGACAAGGTATGTTTATGATTACTAGACCAAATTGTATGTAGTTAAAATCTTTGCTTATATACATGAATCTGATTGTTTCAAAAGTTTGCTTATCTTGGACAACAATCATTGTAACTCATGCAGTTGGTAACTTACGAGCAACATCTTTGTTTTGTTCTTCTTTCATTGTGGTCTTGGTTTCATTATACACATTTACTTGAATTGGATGCTTTATAAAGTGTTTTATCTATGAAATTCCTATTTCAGAAAAAAAAAAAACAATTTTGTATGTTTGTGGTCAAAATATGTATTATTTCTGGCGAACTTTGCTATTAGTTTCAGCTATGCAATGTTAGTTTTCCTGTTATGACGGTCCTTGTTGGTGTTTACAGAGAAGTGGGAGAAGGCATTCCAATGATTTTGGAACTTGTGAGGAAGCTGAACATGCAAAAACCAATACTTGAAATGTTCTTCAGCAAGCCACCAAGGCAGGAAGGGGAAGAGTCCAGGTTTAAAGAAGGTGAAGTTACGAACAAGGAAGCAGAAGCCACTGGAGGTGGAGAAGACGAAGATGTTAACGAGATAGCAGAGGCCATATACGATGGAAAAGTAGAAGGTGAAGGTGATGAATCCCAAGAGAAGGAACATAATGCTCCCAAGGACAAGGGAAAGAAGAACAAGAAAAAGAGTAAGAACAAGAGGAAGGGCAAAGGCCGGTAGAAGTAGAGTTCTTCCTTTTACTGGTATGTATACATCTTTTGGGTTTTTATGAACAAATGCTACTGCTTCTGTCATTTTTTGGACTTTCTCTAAACCTAGAGTAAAATGTAACATCAAGTTTGACATTTTCTGCAAAAACCACCTCACTGTATGAAGATGTGTATACAATGAAGTACTTTTATTACAATATGAAGTTAACAGACTAGTGATCTGGAAAAGACCTTCAAACAACTCAATTACTAGATACAAAGTAATATATCATTGGTCTTATTGTGATTAACTTTGTTTCAAGGAAATGGTAAAAATCCATGCTTGAGCATATCATTATTCCTTGCACTACAAGATAGAGGCTATTTGAGTCGGAATTTAACTTAACGGATTTTGCTCAACATATTTCCGATTTAACTTTGTTTCCACTGGATTTCGGATTACTAATTTACAACGTTTTTTCACTTCATATCGGTTTGTAACATAACTTGTATATTAATATTACTATCTCAAGATTATACTAAAAAATTGTAATATCCAAATTTAAAAATAAAAATAAAAGACTTCATATTTTATTGATAGTGGCTTAACATATAGGTGACACCTGTTTTGTTTTAAAGGAAATAAGTGAAACAAGGCATGAATGACACTTGGACTATTTTATGAGAGAGATAATGGGCAGATGGGTTAAGATATTAGGTAAATGACAAATGTTATTATCTAATAACCTTTCAATGCATGTAGTTCTAAACTTGAAGATCATTTGTATTTTTACTCTTTAGCTACAAAGAGAGAGAATCAGGGTTTGGAGATTTGAGTTGGTTGAAGGAAATAAAGAAAACTAAGAGCTTATGGGAAATTAGGTAAGAAAATCTATTCTTCTACAGTTTTAGTTTTTAAAATATATATATGTATAAGTATTTTGGGTATAAGAGGTTGCTTTTCATCAAACCGATTTTAGGGTTACAGATTTATTGTTAAATGGGTTTATAAATGTATGGATCAAGAATGCATGTGTATTTTGATGATGAATTTGATAAAATGATAGTTTAGGATAGATGATTCTGAAATTGTTTTGATAAAAGGATAGGTTTATAGTAGTTGATTCTGAAATGAGTTTTGATAAAATGAGGGTTTATGATTGATGATTTTGAAATGGGTTTTGATAAAAGAATGGTTTATGAGAAATGGGTTTCTAAACAGATTGAGTGTATTATTTCGACAATGAAATGGATTACGATAGATTTGGACTTGAGAATGAAGTTTTACATAATTATGTCGATTGGACTATTTTTATTACTCTGGACTTGATTTTGTATTGTTTGTCTAATAATGAACTATTTGTGCCTCAAGTGCCGCTTACACCGGTTATATGCGTCAACGCAAGACACTTATGTCTTGGTTGATGGCCCATGCGTCAATGCAAGACCTATGTCTTGATTGATAGCGCGTCAACGCAAGACGCTTATGTCTTGGTTGATGGCTAATGCGTCTATGCAAGACTTAAAAGTCTTGATAGATGGCTTATTAAATTATTATGATAATACAGACTTTATCTTGATTCCAGAGTTATTCCTAAAGTATATTATTTTCTGTCTAATGAGTATCTTAATTACTTAATAGTTGGTTAACTTATATTTGGCTTCTTGATCCAGCTGTAGAAGGGTTTGATTTTCTTACTGAGCGTGTTTAGCTCATCCTTTTTAAATGGATTCTTTTCAGATAAGAACAACGACTAGTCAGAAGGATTAAGAGACGGAAGACTATAGTAGTATAGACTAGCCGGTAAAGAGTTACTCTCTTTTTGTATTAGTAAGGATATATAGAAAGTATGTAATATGTAAGGAAGGTTTTTGGTAAGAATGGAAGTCATCATCTGTTTGAACTAGAAATGAATTGACCAAAATAGTTGTAATGGAAGATGGATTTGGATAAATTATGTGTTTCTTTTATTAGTAAGAAAGGAAAAAAAAAAGAGTTCTTTTGTTTAGCCTAGCATGTTATTTTTGGCTAATGACATGCGGCCTCTGCACGCTTCATGTTCTTGGTTCGGGGCGTGACAAAAACATAACTTGTATTAATTTATAGAGAATTCATTTAGTTGAGTTTTGAAGGTTAATTAGACTGCCCAACAAAAAATGAATGTCTTGTTTATGGGATTTGCACAATGCTATAATAGGAAATGGTATATTATATCAGATGGTTTAACATAGTTTTATGTTAGTATGTGGTAGTAAAGCTTGACAAAATGTTCTATGAAAGTCGTGTAAACTTCAGGTGTTCCTTATTTAGATTCACTAGTGTTTTCAGAAATCTTTTAGTAGCTGAAAAGGCTTAATGAGTAGATTCTATACCAGAAATAATATGTGAAGCATAAAACAGAAGAACAAGAGTGCTCTGTTAATGAGTTCCTTATACTTGTCCAAATACATGTAGCTCGAGTCAAAACATTATAAAAAAAATATCTCAGTCTGTTTTCAGTTTGAATATACTAAAGTATACAATTATATATGCTTAAGAATTTTTATACTCTGAAAGCATACATTATATATGCTAAAGAAGTTCCAGAAAGGGTTTTGAAACATTACCATCAGCAACAAAAATGATGGAGGATTCAAAGGATATTCTGCAGGCAACTGATTCCTCCCTCAATTCTGAATCACCATATGCAAACTAAAACAATGAAATAATAATTAAATTGGACTAATCTAGGAAGGAATTGAACTATCAATCAATTAGAAGGGAAAATAGCTTCAGATCTTTAAACCAAACCTATAACCGAAAAAAATAAGTATTCGATGAAGGAGGTCGAACCTCAAGAGAAGAGAAAAAATGCATAAATATAAATCCTACAGTAAAATGTAGAAAAAAGTTGGTACAATGTTTGGTCCATATATTTTCTAAGGACTTTTCAAACGTTAGAGTAATAAATTTTGAATAAATACATTGATCATCCGTTAGGTGACCATTTGAATAAACTAAACCTTTTTACCTAAATACTTGTTTGGTTATGTTATTCCAAATAACAAAATTATTACTAGTGTGAAATAAATAAATAATCATAACTTCAAATATTATTTACTTCTTATTTCCAAAATTTGAGGGACAACTAAAACTATGCGTTAATATTCGAGTATCTAGAACTGGCAATACCCGCCCTCGTGCTGTCCCTCTTATGGGTCGGTCTTAATTTCTCCAGATGATTGAGGGGTTTCTTCATCGAATAGAGCTTCTTATCCGAATTGGAGATTTGCAATACACTGCTGTCTTAATCAAGACCAACCTTTCGTTGCTTCAGATAAATTTTTATATTTTTCTGTTGAAAGTCGAAGGAAAACAAAACAGGTATAAAGATCAAAGGCTTGCAAATCCATATAGAATAACTTGGCATGAACATCCAAAGAAATGAAAAAGATAGGCTCTTGTATGTTGGGCAACAAGATTATTTTGAGAAAGTTGTTTCAAGATTCAATTTGCAAGATTTCAAGGAGTTTTTGGCAACATAGTTTTCACTTTCTAGTGTTCCAAGACAAGAGAAGAAGATGCAAGGCATCCCTTATGTAAATGCAATTGGGAGTTTAATGTATGACATGATTTGTACAAGGCTATATATATATTTGAGTTATACATCTAAGTCTTGTGAGTAGGTTTTAACAAACGTTGACAGGATCAATTGAAATGTTATAACTTGAACTATAACCAATTACATCTTTATACTTTATGCTTGTTGGCTTGCCATATATAGATGATATACTTTAATTGTTGACATATTCTCGGAGAGAATCAATGGTAGGGATAGTTTCATTGTGTTAAGCACTTAGACTTGGAGAGATATTGAAAGAGAGTTTTTGGAGCAAATCAAGATGAAGATTGAAATATATGAAAAATAATGTACATTACACTTGACAATGAGCTAAGCACAAGAGATAGACCACGCATGAAGACTATGAACTATGCTATGCATTTAGGTTTTCTATTGTTATAAGACTAACAATCTGTGGTTTATAAAAAGAGTAGTTGGCATTAATTAGAGACAACACTCAGCTAGAGAGAGCTTGGAAAGATCACTCACTGAAGAGCTTGGACACATTCTCGAGTGTTAAAATGAGTGAGAGAGCAATTCATTGTGTTAACAATTCTTGAAAACGAAAATCTTAGTGGACAAGCCATGGTCTAATCTTGGCAAATAGATGTAGGTCAATTTGTTTGAACCAATATAAATGTTGGTGTTTGAATTCTTACGATGATTATTCTTCTCGATTGGTTGTTGGTGTTTGTGTTCTTACAATATTTTGATTCTTCTTCTAGGTTGGTCATAGTTTGTGCATCAGTTGATAGCTATTTGATTATATTATCTATCCTAACACATAATACAAAGAATATTAATATTAATAATATCTGTTGCAAACTGATGGTCTTTGAACACTTTATCTAACAATGTTACCTTTCTTCATGCATAGAAGTCAACTGCATAACTTTTGATGTTTCATCCTCCAAAATCATTATTAGAGTAATTTGAATCTTATGAAACCATCAGCATTCAATCAATTGCGCCCTTTTCAAAAAAAAAAAAAATCAATAAACTCAATATTATCTAATGGCAAATGGATTTCACATATGCCTCAGCACACTTCATACCATCCTACAAGAATACTGGCAAGCATTAACATTCATGATCTGCTGCTAAAACTCAATACAAGATAAAATAAGACCAAGAGAAAATACAGAAAAACATGCACACTGTTTATTTGACAAATCCGGATATCTGCATATGCAATTTCAGATTCTACCATAAAAAACTCTTCTTTAGTAAAGAATGATGTTATAGAAAAACAGAACATTACCTTTGCAGAAGTGGTGGTGCCGACTAGAGGCGGAGGTTTTGCAGAAGGAAATGGATTACGAAGGAGACGAGGTTATGTGAATAAGGCAAAAGGGGTATCGGATTCTTTTTGAAAAAATGTAAAGGGAATACGACAGTATTTTCCATTTCGAAAAGAGTGAATATCAAATTCAACTAATACTTTAAGGGCGGATATCTATATTGCAAACTTTAGGGACTGATCTCAAAATCCATCAACACTTTAGGAGCAATATATGAGTTCCCTCAAATAAAAAATAAAAGAAAAGGAAGAAATATTGTCATACATACCCCCTTTTGGACCAACATTTGGTCCATCATAGTCTCCTCATAAATCTGGAAAGTACATGAGTTACTCCTCTCATGATGTTATCTCCAACAAACTCTTCAACAGGTTCTTGTTTAAGTACCTCAAAATCATAGAAAAATGGATCACGTGTTTAAGTTATCACTTTTAATTTCTATTCAGGTTCACAACATATATATATTAAAATATAAATAATCAAATTTATAAAAAATAATCAAATTTAAATTATATATCAAAATATAAATAATTAAATTTATAAAAATAATAATTTAAAATATATATCAAAATATAAATAATTTAATTTATATAAATAATAATTTAAATTATATATCAAAATATAAATAATTTAGTTTATATATAATGAATTTTAAATATAAAAAAAAAAAAAAAAAAAAAATTGAGTTTGAATAGTAAACTAAGTTAGTTTTGGAATGAACGAACAAACTAGGTTAGTTTGGGAAAGTAAACTCCAAACAAAGCTTTTTGGGAAACCATCCCCGAATCAATGTTGTCCGTTTTGCAAAAGCCATCAATCATGACACAATATGCGAAATTATCAGGTGAGCAACCATTATTGTTCATCATCATGTCTTTGTAAAGCTTTTGTGCTATTTCCATGTTGAGCTTCTCAGAAAAAAAAAAAATCAAGCATAGTATTATAGGTTGATGTTGTATGAGAAAACTTATAATGTGTTTCAATTTTTCTAAACAGCTGGAACGCTCCATATACATCCCGGGGAAAGTGCACTAATCTAAATCTGGGTATCTAAAATACATTAAAACATCATATACCTATTTTAGTATCTAAGTTTTAACTAATATCTCAAGTTTTAACTGGTCCATACATTAGCTACTCTAAATTTTACAATTCTATCCTACAAAATTATAAAATATTCATTCATTCCAAAATATTTTATTATAATAATCATATTCCAACGGTTAGTTTTTTTGAATTTAATTCCAAACTCTATAAAATTGAGTGAAAAAATCCATACTTGTATCTAGCATTCCAACTTTTACTTTTCTTCTTCAACAACATGAGTTCCATATATAATCGTATTCTTAAAAATGTTAGTGACTCGAATTCTGAGTCCGATTCATCTTCAATGACTTCCTCCGATGATGAACTCGACCAAATTGTAACCATGGAATATGCTATGGAATATGCTAAAGAAGATTCCTCAACACGTCTCGATCAACCGCAAGCTCTTCTACCATGAGTAAAATGAAACGTTGTATCATTCCACGTGATATAGAGCAAGGCCATGAGCGCTTATACATAGATTATTTTTCTGAAAATCCAGTCTACCCAGCAGATATGTTCCGAAGACGATTTCGTACTACGAATATCACAGCGGCACTACGAATATTAGCTTATAGGGATTCCGCGGACTCCATTGACGAGTATGTGCGCAATGGTTATTATATCGAAGAAATAGAGAATGAGATATAAGAAACTCAACCTTGAGTAATCGAGTGCAGACCTTGAGTAATCGAGTGCAGAGAACCCCAAATCGAAGCTGAGGTACCTAGGGTTTTTTTCATCCCGCTTTCTTCTTCCTCTATAAACCCATCAAATTATTTTCCTAAAACATATAAGATATGAGTATTATATCGAAGCTGAGTTAATGAGAAAATCGAATTTGACATTAAAAAGAAAAGATTCATGAGGACTCAACATTGTTTCCATGAAGCTCCGGTGGTTAAGAGAAAATGGTAGAGAAGAGAGAGTATTGAGAAAGAGAGAGAAAGAATTATAAAAAATTACAAACGGGGTAAATGCGGAAAGTACATAGATTAAAAAAAAGGGGATAAATGCGGTGACCCCTTTTACTGTTTTTGGACGAGTTTGCCCATGTCGGAGGTTGCGTGACGCAACCGGAATCGCGAGATTTTTATTTTTTTTATTTTTTTTCGTCTCGCAACTGGGGTTGCGTGACGCGATTGCGTGACACAACTGGGGTTGCGCGATGCGATTACGTGACGCAACTGGGGTTGCGTGACGCAACTGGGGTTGCGTGACGCAACTGGGGTTGCGTGACGCAACTGGGGTTGCGTGACGCAACTGGGGTTGCGTGACGTAACTAGGTCATTTTCTTCCAAAAAAAATTCATAAATAATTTTTTTTGAAAAATAAAAAAATAAAAAATTGCGTCACGCAACCTTAGGTTGCGTGACGCAATAGGGGCATTTTCGTCAGAAAAAAAGAGGGTCACTATCGCTATTTAATTTATGCGCTGACACTTTCCCCATTTAGGCCTATTATTGGGGTCATTTCCTCAAATTTCCCTTGTCTTTTTGGTATTCTAAATTTAGAATAGGAGAGTCAAAATTTTAGAATTTTTATTTTAGAATTTTTGTTTAGATTAGTTGGTGTATGATATTTTTTTAAATTTTATTAAAAAATCTAATGTAGCATAGATGATTGTGTTTAGATTAACTGATGTATTTGCTCTTAGTGTGCCAAATGTAATGACATCTGGAGTTAGATCTCTTTGTTCAATTTCCTCCAACAAAGATAGAGCTTCAATTAATTTACGAGCTTTGCATAGGCTTTCGATGAGTATATTATAAGCTTTCGATGAGTATATTATAAGTAATAACGTTGGGATGACACCCTTTTTCCACCATAGCCTTGAAAGTTCCCATTACCTGATCCAATTTTGCAGCTTTACAGAGTGCATTTAATATTGTATTATATGTTATGATGTCTGGATTGACACCATAGTCCCAAATACTATTAACAATCTCAAGCGCACTTTCCATTTTTGATTTTGTATAGTAATCGTCGATTAGTGTATTGTAGGTGAAAACATCAGGAAGAAATCCCATATGCATGGCATTAGTCATGAGAACATTTGCATCGTTTACACAACCCATTTTGCATAATCCATTTATAAGCAATCAGGACTACAACCATTACCCGACATTTCATTCATCAAATCCAATGCTTGCAAGATATGTCCTTGTAGAGATAATCCTTTAATCAAAGTGTTGTAGACAATAATACTAGGTTTTATTCCTTTTCCCACTAACTCCCGATACATACTTCATGCCATGTCTATATGACCTTCCTTACATAACCCATTAATGAAGGAGCAATAGGTGAACTCATCAGGGACAAAACCTCTAAAAACTGTAGTATTGAGGATCTTATTGGCATTTTGTACCACACCCGTCTTGCAATATCCGTCAATGATGATATTGTAAGTAAAAGCATCAGGCTCAAGCCTCTCATTTACCATTTTATGCAAGTAACTTTCAGCTTCCATAACCTTAAAGCCTTTACACAGGCCAGATATAAGTGTGTTATACGCGATGACATCAGGAACCACACCTTCTCTTCTCATACCATGTAGCATCGAATCGGCTTCAATAAGCATACCATTTCTACAAAGGCCTTGAATAAACATATTATAAGTAAACAAATTTGGAGACATTTCCTTTTTTAGTTTATATGCCGAGAGGTTCATGTAAAACCTCCAACACATCCATGTAAAGACCTTTTAACGTTCATGTAAAAACATTTATTCATGTATGTAAAATAAATTAACTAAAAAAAATTAAAAATTTTATATAGTAAAAAAAAATTATGAAGAGACGTTTTTCAGTGAAGTATACTTCGCTTCAATTAGTTTATATGTCGAGAGATTCATGTACAACTTCCAACACACCCATGTAAAGACATTTTAACGTTCATGTAAAAACATTTATTCATCTATGTGAAATTAATTAATTTAGAAAATTAAAAATTATATATATAATTAAATAAAATTAAAAAATTAAAAATAATGAAAAGACGATTTTGAGTGAAGCATACATCGCTTCAATTAGTTTATATGCCTAGAGATAAAGTATCGAGCGAAGCATCCTTCGCCCAGACGCCATGTAAAACGAAATGTAGAGATACGGTATCGAGCGAAACTTCCTTCGCTCAGACGCCATGTGAAACGGAATGTTAGAGGCGGCATGGAGCGAAGCTTCCTTCGCTCCGGGTGCCATGTGAAACGGAATGAAGAGATACGGTATCGAGCGAAACTTCCTTCGCTCCGGGTGCCATGTGAAATTGATTGAAGAGACGCTTTTCAGTGAAACATATTTCGCTTCAATTAGTTTAAATATCCTGACGTTCATGTAAAACCTCCAACACATCCATGTAAAGACCTTTTAACGTTAACGTAAAAACATTTATTCATTCATGTATGTAAAATAAATTAATTAAGAAATAAAAAATAGATATGTAATAATTTTTTTAAAAATAATAAATTTAAAAACAGAAATTGTAAAACTAGATTCGTTAATGAATTTAAAAAGAATACTTGTGAAACTAGCTTCGTTTATGAATTTAAAAACGCAACCTTGTGAAACTAGCTCCGTTAATGTTATAATTTATGTGAAGTTAAAATCATTTAATGAAGGATTAAAACAAATTTTTCCCGCCCCACTCTTCATTTTCATAAGAAACTATTCACATTCTCTCTCTATCTCTCAGCGATCATCTTTCTTTGAACTTTGAAACCCTAGAGTATTCTTCTAATCTACAAAGATTTCTTGTGAAAATGTCAGAAAATGAAGGCAACAACATGCAAGTGGATACTTTCGACTCCCGAGAGATCGCCTTGGCGGTTTGTAAGAGCATAAACGAAACCGCCCCAATCCCGTATCCAACAACAACGCAATAAATCGGAGAAGTAGGTTATTCATATTGTGTTTATAGTTTTTCATTAATAATACACCCGTTTATTCCATTTATTTTTTAAAATACTGATTTTTGTTCTATCACTGAAAATAATGTGTTGGAGGTTTTACATGAATCAATATGAAAGGAAGAGGAAGAGGAATACGAAGAAGAAGACGAATACAAAGTTATCGACTGATGAACCAGTTTCTACTGTTGCTGTAGAAGCTACTGATATTGCTACAAATACACCTGTCAATGAAGAATTACCACCACCTCCCCCAAAAACCAAAACCATCAATAAAAGGAAAGTAACATTTCTAACACGATCATTCCCTCATGGCCTTTTTTACATGATTCCTAAATTGAGCATAGAACAGAAAGAAGCTGTGAAGGAAATTGGGTTTGGTTCTCTTCTTACACTAGGAGTCTCCAATTGCCCTAGTCATTTTTCGAAACACATAGTTAGAAGTTTTGACCTCGAGAAGAGTTCTCTGGTATTGGTTAACGGTGATGAGATCTTTATCGATGAAGACCTTGTCCAGTCCGTGCTGAACCTCCCAAGAGGGCCAATCAACATAGTTGAGTCCACTAGAGCGGACAAGAATAAGGACCTTGAATATTTTAATTTCTTGAGTGATTGGAAGGTCAGATTGAGCGTGAATGAATCAACTTCAGCTCCTGAAACACTTTCTATGATACCCAAGATATTAAGTAACACAAGTGCAGACAACGATTTCAAAATCGACTTTATTGTCTTTGTTGTCTCAAGTTTTTTATGTCCAGTTCAAAATTCACGAGTTAGGTAAGCATTTTTTCAAATCTATTATATATCTATTTATATTTGTGAATACTTACACATGTATTATTAGTTCAGGTTCAAAATTCTCAAATTCTTAATGGATGTTGATAACATAAAGAACCTGAACTTGTGCATATTCACACTAAAATGATTGGTTGAAAGTGCCACAAGATGGCAAAAAAAAATAAAGAAGATAAAATTCCATATTTTGATGGACCTCTAACCTTTTTATTGGTAAATATTATATTCACTAATAATTATTCTCTTGCATATGATTTATAAATATAAAATATTCACTAACATGTTTCCCTTTTCTTCAGATATGCTATATAAATGGTGTTTTTGTCAATGGTTAACGTCATCCTTATGAAAGGTCTTTTCCAATAATCTCTTACTGGGAGGACACCACATTGTTAGTGATTACCACGTTAGAAACTCAAGTAGGTTGTTTTGGGCTAGGGAGGGCAATGACTCTCCTAACAGAAAAAGAACCTGAAATTCCAGTTAATTTATTGGAATTACCTGAAGACGATGAGAAGGTATATTCAATGACAAAATTGACTCATATTTGTCTATACTTTCTTGTATTTGAGACTAATAAAGTATGTTGTTTATAATCTACATATGTTAACATCGAAAGTCTTGCAAACTTTTAAAGATACGACACAACAACTGAAGTACCTATCAGGCGAGTTGGAGAAACGCAACATCGATCCCAAGCCTATTTTTGAGGCCCGTTTCCTAAACCTAACAAAGTCTGAAGTGTTCATGAAATACTTGAAAGTGAATAATGCTGAGAGTTGTGTAAGTAGGGAAGATCCTCCAAAAGAGGCACTTGGGGACACTTTAGAGAGTGCGGGTTTGAAAATGAATAGTCCCCTGGTTGAATACCCCTGTGAGGATGCAGATGCGGTCAATGAAGATAGTCCAGAACACTCTATTGAATAGAATGATTTAGATGAGGAAACCAAAACTTGCGAAGCTTCTAAAGTTGATGAATCTTCTAAAGATGAAGATGAAGGGGATGCTTCAACATTAGAGACTATCCTAAGAGAAAGATCACAAAAATTCCGTTCACCTTAAATCCCCCTACATGTAAGTCGTTGCGAAGAAGTTGGAAAAAATAACCAACAAGGAACAAAGATTGGCCGATTTTGTGTTTTGTGAAGACCTTGATAAAACGTAAGTGAATCATGCTTTTCTAAATTTTAAATATTAAAGTAGTTATGTTCTAAATGAATCTATTTTTCATGGAGGTATTGTACGAAGGATTTCCCGGTAATATAACCCATGCACAATTATAAAAAGTGAAAGAAAAAAAGAAGTTAGGAGCGAAGTGGTGGATGTTTGTGCCATACATTTGCACTTCAAATTTAGTAGGTTTGCAAGGCATGAAAAACGAATAATTTGTTTTTCAACAGTATCATATGTAAGTGCTTCACTTGGTTTTGTGCTATGTATTGCTCAATGTTCATGACATTGATAATTTAGAGTTTATTTGCAGGTTAATATGCAATATGGTTACAGCTTATTTGCCGGTAACCTTCAAGAAGAGATGAAGAACTTCAAAATAACAGAAGAACACATAAAAAACGCTGACCTAGTATGTACATAACCATTCCAAGTAACAAATTTCGTTTATGCTTATATGCAATAATATCAAATAATTCATGCTTGTATTCTTTTTACAGATATTCTTACCGGTCATCCAAAGCGGGCATTACTTTCTTGTATGTGCCAATATATCTATTTCCCAAATCGAAATACTAGACAACATCCGACATCCGCGTGCTGTTAAATTTCTAGAGAAGTATACCAAATTGACAGACCACATTTAAAATTTTGTGGCTTTCTTGAAAGAACTAGGTCTAGTAGAACTAGCTGTAAAGATTGAAAAAATGAAGATGACTTCTCTAAAATTGAAGTGGCAAGATAAAAAAAATAAAACCTGTTGTACTTTATATTGTACGAGGCATATGGAAACATATAGAGGAGATCGGAAGAAGTGGAATATTGACATCACTAGCGACAATGTAAGTGTTAAACATATGTTAGTCATTGACAATTTTTTATAATATTTTCTTATACTTTCTCTTGTTGTTTTGAAGGCCGAAGAAGCTTTGAGTACACTAATGATCAAATATTTATACAGAATTCTTATGTCAGACCACAATGTCAATAAGATTAACTTAAAGAAGTCACTTAGATTAAGATCTTAGAGTTGTATGTATAAATGAATTTGAATTAGTGTACTTTCACTTTATGCACTTATAATTTATTTATGGTGATAATAGAAAACTTTCAATGATTATACATTATGCACTTCTTGTACCCATATGTATTGAAAAACATCACTTCATTAATGTGAAAACATTTATTCCTTTCATGTAACACCATATAGTGAGTAATGTAAAAATATTAATACATGAATGCAAAATAATTTATTACTTCATCAATTGACGCTACAATTTGAAATTTCGCCTCTTCAACTTCATAGCTAGTGTCATCTATTTAGTCTCTCTCTCTCTGTTTTGACTCTCTCCTTCTCAAGTCTCTTCCAGCAAACAGGTTCATTGACTACCTCATTCTTTTTATTCATTTAGTGATTTACTCATAGATTACTTAGGAGCCAGAGATGTCAGTTTTATTGCAACAATAGTTAAAGCGATACGTAAGTCTGATCACCGAGGACCCTAACCCTTTTGATGTCTATAATGTAGATGAGATTCTACCGCTTATCCGAATAAACGTTGACGGAGCACTGATGGCCCACATGCAGAGCAAATGGAGTCCGAATTGTCGTTCTTTTGTCATTTGGGACATTCACATATGCCCGACGATTGAGGACTTCAATTTAATCCTTAGGTGTGGGACTCATGTACTCATGGTTCTATCTATCGATCTTGAACCTCAATTTGCATTCGAAACGTGCTATAACTTCTATGGTTGTACAATGTTTGACACTGTATTGTTTACCCTTCAACATGGATTTATCAATATGACACACCTAGACGATTACATTTGGCATGTACATGGAGCGGAAAGGACCATCAGCCACACACAAAACTAACTAATTATGCTTGTGGTTCTTGCTCATTTTTTTTGTGTTCGACTGAAGGACAAAGGCCTTCGGATAGGATCCTGGAGGTAGTTCATGCACTGATGGGAAATGGTCGATGTTTGACTGGCCTTGTACTCGCCGAGACACTCCTTGATCTCAACGACTTTGTTCCAGATCCAACTAACTATTCCCGCCGAGGATCACCTTTGGTTCTATATATCTGGTTGTTAGAAAAATTACATATGTTTCCCCATTCTTCAATTCCTTACCATTCCTTTGCAAATCTTCAGTTACAAATGATGACTGAAGTCATGGCTTGAAATTTTATTTCTGATGATAACCCAATTCGGTTAATTATTTCGTGGTATCTCTTTAATAACATGATGTGCGAGATGGGGGGTGCTCCATTCATCATTGTGTTAGGCCTAGAGGGATCTACCTCATACTGTACCGCTGTCATATATCGACAATTTGGCCTACGGAACCCCCTTCCTTGGAATGCAATCAATCCTCCTATGGACTTGAAGCCTATTTCTCCTAATCTTTACCTCATGTACCCATAAAGATTGAAGCTTGCTCTTATAGTTCAATTCCCAAATCGATGGATCAATGATGTGAACGTAACAATTCAGCTATACATTCCACCTGTCGTTGAACAAGAAGTCGTAGCTATGACAAGACCGTATGATGAGTCAAGCTCTGATACAGATTATGGCTTAATTTATTTATGTACAACTTTTAACTTGTGAACTACTGTTTGGTTGCTTAATCTGTATAATTTATCTACACAAATTATGAAATATTTTTGTGTTTTTGTGTACCCAAATTCATATATATTATTGTAAAACCCCCAAGGCATTCATGTAAAAACATTAAAGGGTTCATGAAAACCGTCTCATGGCTTCATGTAAAACCAATGCTTATAGAGAACGAAACTTGGTTCACTTCACTTGTTAATTATTATATATTTAAATTAATTTTTATTCATTAAAACGATCATGTAAAACCCCTAAGGCATTCATGTAAAAAAATTAAAGGGTTCATAAAAAAACGTCTCATGGCTTCATGTAAAACCAATGCTTATAGAGAACGAAGCTTGCTTCACTTCACTTGTTAATTATTATATATTTAAATTATTTTTCATTCAATAAAACACTCATGTAAAACCACTAACGCTTTCATGTAAAAACATTAAAGGGGGTCATGAAAAGCGTCTCATAGCTTCAAGTAAAACCCCTAATACAGGGTACAATGTTTATGCCAACGAAGCTTGTTTCACTTGTCAATTATAATTTACAATACTTATAGCCAACAAAGCTTGCTTCACATGGTAATTATAATGTAAATACTTATAGTGAACGAAGCTTTGCTTCACTTGGTAATTATAATTTACAATACTTATAGAGAACAAAGTTTGCTTCAATTGGTAATTATCATTTATAATACTTATAGAGAACGAAACTTGCTTCACTTGGTAATTATAATTTACAATACTTATAGAGAACGAAACTTGCTTCACTTGGTAATTATAATTTACAATACTTATAGAGAACGAAGCTTGCTTCACTTGGTAATTATTATTTATGTAAACTATTTTTTATTCATTAAAACACTCATGTAAAACCACTAACGCATTCATGTAAAAACATTAAAGGGGTCATGAAAAGCGTCTCATGGCTTCATATAAAACCCCTAATACAGGGTACACTACTTAGAGCTTCGCTTCACCAGTCACTTCGACTATCATGATTTTTTTCATCTCGGAGGACGAGTCATCAGTCCGTATGACTCTCCAACTTTATACCATCCCATCAATTGTCAATCCGCATTAATGAAATTATTATATATTTAAATTAATTTGTATTCATGTAAAACCCTATGCTAATGCTAGAATTAATTTTTCATTATAGTGTATGAAGCGCCAAAATTTGTCTTGTCACTTCAGCTGTCATGTATTTCAATTCGTATGACGACAAAGACTGTATACGGCATTGTCTCTTTTCCAACTGCTACCATCCCATCATTTTATTATATATTTCAATTCATTATTTTATAATTGATATAATTATATGTGAAATTAAAATATATATAAGAATTAATTTATTTATATGAGGATTCGATATAATGTTAATGTAAAAGACAGATTAATAATTTCAAATTAACACAAAATCCTTCTTATATTATTGTAAAATCATTATTATTATTATCAATCGGATTGGATGAACTATATTCCATTTCATTACAACGTTTGATAAACAATTCTAAATTATAACAATATTCATTCATCTTCATCTGCATCTGCATTGAAGCGACAATAACTGATCTCCTAACCGACGAACATTTCTAATCGTTTAGGGAGACTCGCAAAGTTGACGCTTCCCACCTGGTGAGATTCATACTTTAGATGTTTTCCACCCTAGGGAATCTCCTACAGTTGTCTTTTCTCACTAGTGGCGGACATGAATCATCTTCATTTGGTCGGTAGTTTCAACTTTAGGTATGAAGATTTCGTAGTCACTGAAGATATTTTCCACCACAACTGGACACTCTTCATCTTCATTGAAGACGTTTTCCACCACAGAGAATCTCCCAAAGAGTATATCCGAAAACAAAAGATTTTAAACAACACACCCACATTACTCATGCTCAAGAATTTCATTTGGACGGAAAGGAGATCTCATTTAAGTCCTTCCTTTATAGAAAAGATTTTTTTAACGAGTCAAGATTGTTTCAATAGTCACTCTCGTGATGAAATATCACATCGGAGGACGAGTCTACAATCCTTATGACTCATCTATTTTCTAACTGATGTCATCCCATCAAAGGTCAATCTGCATTAATGAAATAATTATATATATAATTTAATTTTTATTCATGAAAACGTTCTTGTAAAACCACTAAGGCATTCTTGTAAAAACATTAAAGGGTTAATGAAAACCAATTCTAGGCTACATGTAAACCTGGAACAAACGCTAGATATATTCAATGAAGTGCCAAAATTTTTGTCATATCAATTTACCAGTCATGTATTTTAATTCGTAATCGTAGTCTGTATACGGCTTGAAATTCCAACTACTACCATCCAATCAATGGTCAATCCGCAATAATTCATTTACTTTTTTTTCACACTTTAAAACAAGCGTAACGAGTGAAGCTTGCTTCACTTAAACGTGGTTCTTATATTTTAGCAATATTGAATTATATAAAACATTTCTTGAGCGAAGCTTGCTTCACTTAATCGAGCGGTAACGAGTGGAGCTTGCTTCACTTATTCGTGGTTCTTTTATTTTTACAATATTGAATTATATAAAACATTTCTATAGCGAAGCTTGCTTCACTTAATTGAGCGGTAACGAGTGAAGTTTGCTTCACTTATTTGAGGTTCTTTTATTTTTACAATATTAAATTATATAAAACATTTCTTAAGCTAAGATTGCTTCACTAAGTGGTAACGAGTGAAGCTTGCTTCACTTACTCGAGGTTCTTTTATTTTAGCAATAATAAATAATGTAAAACATTTCAAAGTTAATGTAAAACCACAAACACATTCGTGTAAAAACCTAAACGGTGTCATGAAAACCCATTCACTCTGAGCAAGTATTTTTAAAATATAATTTATCAAGCCCGGCTCTGGCCGTTCTACCCTTAGGTTACTCTTCTCTGCTCGTGCGCCTACCGGATTCTCTCTGTTCGTTCGCCTCTGAAGCTATTTCTCTTCCGGTATTGATCTTCTACTGCTGGAATAATGGTAAGAAGGGTTTTTTTAGGTGCTGGTCCTTTTCGTTTACTTATTTATATTTGTTTGAAGCTAAAAGTGAATCTGTCATTTGAGAATCAGGATTCGGAGAAGCAAATAGTTCCATATATTGAATCGACAACGCAAACGGATGTTAAAACTAGGAGGTAATTATTCTAATGTTAGAAAATGTATATATTTGCTTGATTTATGTTAATGGAGTTCATCGATTGTTTTGTATATACTTATTACACACATATTAATGTAGGGTTAAACCAAAGAAAAGTCACTACATCAAGTACGCCCTCGACACCATTGGACATACTAGTGACAACTACTAATGAAGAACTTATTGAGAAACATGTTAAGAAAAGAAGAAAGACTCGTGATGCTGATGTTGATTTTAAGAGCCGAACCTCTCCATCGGGCATTCACTACATGATTAACAAATTATCTGAAAATAAAAGGATGTTGTGAGGGACATAGGATTTAGTTCACTTCTTTCATTGGACATATCGAAATGCCCAATGGAATTCTCCCGGAGCATTGTGAGTCTCTTCAATCCCAGAAGGAGGAGCATCGTCCTGAATAGTGGAGGTCCTTCGACCCATATCATGCCAAATAAAATTCTATAGAATACAACCGGAGACAATAACTTTAAGATACACTTCGTTGTGTTTGTTATATCCAGTTTTTTGTGAACTTCACAAATTCCACAGTGCATGTATACTCAAACTACATAGCAAAATTCTTTGTAATTTAATTTTGACCTTCTGGTAAAATCATTTGGTCTTGGTGTAAAGCTAACTCGACTGTCATGTAAAATGATTTTAGCCTCTATGTTTTTATCCAGATTCAAAATCTTGAAATCCCTACAATATGTATCTAAAATTAAAGATTACAACTGGTGCAACTTTACTTTAGACAGACTTGTTGAAAGTGTTTATAAGTGGAAAAAAAGACATCATATTTCCATTGACCACTTACGTTTTTTTGGTGAGTGTAGAACTTTATTTGCAGTAGGTTCTAGCTTAATAATTTTTCATTTAGTTTAATGTAATATATTTATTAATGCAAATGTATCAGTTGTGCTACTTGGACCGGGTCGTTGAGTACAAGGTAAACAATAAGATCTCAAGGAATTTCCCTATTTTGGGATGTTGGGACGACCAGAAGATGTACGACATGGTTGGGTATGAGGCTGCCCATGGGGGTTTGGACATGGTAGGTCATTGATCGCATAGACATTCCGAATGAGCAGCCACCGAATCACCAAAATGTGAAGCCTCCACTAGAACAAGCTCAGGATGATAAGGCTAAGACTGAGCTGCCCCTGAATGACCAAAATCAGAAGCCTAGGAATGAGCAGCCTCCACATGACCAAAATGTTGAGCCTCATATTGAGCAGCGTTCGAATGACCAAATTGTGAAGCCTCAAACTGTGCAGCTTTGGAATGAGCATTCTAGGAGTGACTATACATCCAATCTTGCATAATGTTTGAGGAAGGTTGCTGCCGTTACAAAACCATTAGCACGAGGTGCTAAATATCTAAATGAGGTGCACCACATTAATGCAACTGAACTTGTACAATCTTCTTTTGAGCCTTTTGCCACGGTCGTAAACTACCATTCAATCGACTTAGCAAAGAGCTTAGACTAGACAAAACATCACCAACCAAGAGAAGAAGAACATTCTTCCACAACCGAAGCCAACAAGAACATCATTACTCCCAAAACCAAAGCCAACAAGAACATCATTCCTCCCAATACTAAAGACAACAAGAACATCATTTCTCCCAAAACCGAAGCTAACAAGAACATCATTTTTCCCACAACCGAAGCCCACAAGAACATCATTCCATCCACAACCAAAGCCAACAAGATCTAAATTTCTCTTACCAAAATTTTTCTAAAACAGCTCCTGCACCATCAAATCCCTTAAATTTGTGCATAAAATACCCTCGAAATTTGAAAACTGATTGGTTAAGAGAGGCAATCACTACCGAAACCAACAACAACTCTACTCTCTTGTCGGTAGTAAAAACTGAATAACATTACATCTCTATTCTACCACCACCACTTAAACCTACATTGCCTTATCTACCATATAATGATGAACGAATGACTTGAATGATTAAAATTGCCCCTAGCATTGAATACCCCCT
This sequence comes from Impatiens glandulifera, assembly GCF_907164915.1. Lineage (NCBI taxonomy): Eukaryota > Viridiplantae > Streptophyta > Magnoliopsida > Ericales > Balsaminaceae > Impatiens > Impatiens glandulifera. Next base: position 33,746,295 of record NC_061868.1, on the reverse strand, counting down.
ATTACGATAAAATATTTATGGATGTCAACTTATCAACCAAGCAGAAGATAATTCTGGGGTTCGTATTTGATAAATGACAGAAAAAGGTAATTTTTCCTCTACATTATTATTTATACTGAAAGCAAAATACTTTCTACCTCATTCTGAAACATGTTTTCTTGTCTTATGCAGTGACATGTTATTTTATAGTGATAAACTCACTCTCCACCTGACGCGCGAGGACATGCTTACCTTGGCTGTTGATAAATGGGTAGACAGTCTAATTGTTGATGTTTGGTCGTATATGTTGAACGTAATTTCTAGGAGAAAACTAAAATCTACACACAATAAGATTTACTTCACAACCATGATCACTGTAAGTTGTACTAACATTATTGTTTATCAATTATCTTATTAGTGTTATAATACAAACTATGTTATAAATAGTCTTTTGCTAAAGATGTGATTGATTCGAAAGAGAAATTTGATTTGAGGGTCTATCAGGAAACTAAGAATTTCAACATTTCGAAAGCAGACCTCATGAATGCGGAGCTTGTGAGTAAATTTGTCGATGTGATATCATTTAATAACATGTACACCTCTATGCAATCTTATTTGTTTTAATTGTGTTGACATATTTTTCCCAGCAATTCACGACAGCCACTTTTACGTGGTTTGCTATAACTTCGTAGAAAAGGAAATTCAAGTAATTGACAACAAGGAGTTGATAAAATCGCCCTTTGAGAAAATATATCAGATGGTCCTAATTTTGGTAATACACTAAACTAAACTTCGGTTTTCTATTTTCATTTACAAATAATTTTTGGTTATTTGACATTACATCATGTTGTTCATTATGTACCAGAATGACTTCTTTAAATGATATATGAACGACATTGACCCTGTTATTGGTTCTAAGGTCTCCAATTTGGGAATGAAATGTTTAAAATTGTCATGGAAGGATGGACAAAATTTCAATGATTACGGAATTTACTACATGAGACACATGGAGACATATGAGGGTAAAATCAAGGGTTGAAGAAGTGGCTTCAGCGTTAAAAAAACAGTGCCCAAACAAATAAAGACCTTGAGATTGTTATATATTTGGGGTATCATCGAGTCAGATCTAAACAAACGAAGGATCAATGTGTTGGAGGACTGCATGAAATGGATCAGTGGATCAATTTGAAAAAGTATACAGATTGTGAAATTAAAATTTTCAAATAAATTTAGTTGATAGTTTACAAGAATGTGTATATTGTTTTACATTTCTGTGTTCATGGTTTTACATTTCGGTGTTTACCGTATCTCTAGGCATAAAAACTAATTGAAGCGAAGTATGCTTCACTAAAAAACGTCTTTTCATTATTATTAAATTTTTAAAAATTTTTTATTACATATACATTTATTTATTTTTAATTAATTTATTTTACATACATGAATGAATAAATGTTCTTACATGAATGTTAAAATGTCTTTACATGGATGTGTTGGAGGATTTTCATGAACCTCTAGTCATAAAAACTAATTGAAGCGAAGGAAGCTTTGGTACATAGCGCCTCTTTATATTTCGTTTTACATGGACCATGGGCGAAGTATGCTTCTCTCGATACCGCCTCTCTACATTCCGTTTTACATGGCGCATGGGCGAAGTATGTTTCGCTTCATAGCGCTTCTCTACATTCCGTTACATGGCGCCTGAAGTGAAGTAAGCTTCGCTTGTCACCGCTTTTCTTCATTTTGTTTTACATGGCGCCTGAGGGAAGGAAGCTTCGCTCCATACGTTATCTCTACATTCCGTATATAGTGTTTATTGTTTTACATAGAAAAACGTAGAGAAGAGATGAATGCTTCATTTCCGGTTGATAAGAATTAATCAATAAGTTTTCATTACTTTGGTCAATATTTTACATCATCCCATGCATACATTCTAGCTTGTTCATGGTTTCAAATCAAGTTTACATACAAATATATTTCAGTTTTCACATGAAATTGGAAGTTGAGAGTTGAGATGACAAAAGAACAGTGAACGGAATATCGGCGTCCATGTTGAAACTTTCGTCCCATTACTGAGGAGTTGAAAATTGAGCAGTTGTTGTTGTTGGCATTGCATTTGATGGCTGGAACGGTATAAAAATTTAAGAGTTGTTAGTAAATGAAGAGTAATAACACAATTATTATTCAAGTAGTTAAGCGAGCAATGACATACCAGATTTATTGGTCATTCGCTTGTTTTTCTTGTTAATTTTCTTTTTCTTGAATTATTCTCTAATCCACCTTTCCTTCTATTACCAGACTTTGTTTTCTTCTTAGATTTCATTCCTTTTGCTCGAAAAGAAGCACCCTCACCAGAACCTGATACAACTAGTGGTGTTTGCGTATTTATATCCTCTTGTAATTTTGTTAGGATCGGGGACGCCCTTGGAGGACCGGGGTGTTTCCGGTTTCGGGAAGGGTGGCCGCTTACAACACACACAACACTTTGGTGATAGTCCGGTTAGAGACTATAACCGTTCTCAGCACTACACAAACTGTCACAGACTCTTGAACCGAGTTCAAGGGCGGAAATGTCTGTTTCAGGTTGAAGCAACTTATGCGACTTTAGATGATGTTTTAGGAGGAATCGGTTTTATGGAAGTGAGTGACCGGTTTTAGGAGTATGATTGGTTTGACGTTAGATAATGAAAGCAACGAAAGAACACGAGACAAAAGATTTGTTTATGGATGTTCAGAGCAAACCCTCCTACGTCACCCCTTCTTCTCAGGTTATGAGAAGGATCTCCACTAACTTTTATAGTTAACAACAGTACATCCGGTCGAGCCCAACTTCGCTACTCGCCGGTTACACCAAACTCACACTTTGATGTAATACAACAACTCAACACAAACACACACAGAAAGCTTCCGGTTTTAGACACACCGGTTTTGGAATAAAACAGTTTATCTCTCTAGAATTTAATGCTTTTTGTAATTCGTAATCTACAACTTTCAGAACTGATGATGCTCACAACTGCATTAAATGAAGACGTTTGATCTTCCTTTTATAGCTGAAAGTAGCCAACGGTTACTTTCTTCTCTCTCCTTTGGATTGGTTGATCATTATCACGCCTGATGCAGAAAGGTTGCTTGCACGCTTCATTTTCCTCAACACCTGGCATTCATGTAGGCAGCTCTGAGCAGAAGATGACGTAGCCGGTTTTCAGATTTGGACACGTGTTGGGCATGCACCTCCGGTTGTCAATTTCAGATCAATAAAGCATCATTGCTTTCCTCGCATGCTTCCGATCGGATCTGATCTTCTTTTATTCTTTCAAGACACGTTTCTTTCGTCATGGTGCGTCACTCTTGAAGTTTGAATTTTCCGGTTTTTGTGTCTTGTGTTGTATTATCCGGTTGGTATGTAAGTTTATGTCTTGGCTAACCGGTCGCTTGTGAAAGTGAAAACCGGTTCCTCTGATCTTTAACTTGATCACTTGAAACTGGTTTCTTTGAAGTATAGTAGCAACCGATTTTGATACGCCAACCGATTCATACGGTTTTGATCTGTACCTGCACATGAAGGTTGACAACTGTTTAGTTCGTCTGGCCGGTTCCAAAAAATTAACTTATTTAATTTTTCTATCAATTTTTCCCTTTTTGATTATTTAGAATAAATATTCAAAAATTGTAATGTGTGGCCGGTTTAAAATTAATCTACTTAATTTTTCTATCAATTTCTCCCCTTTTGATTATTTAGAATAAATATTCAAAACTTGTACTGAGTGGCCGGTTTTCCAAAAATTAACTTACTTAATTTTTCTATCAATTTCTCCCTTTTTGATTATTTAGAATAAATATTCAAAAATTGTAATGTGTGGCCGATTTGAAAAACATGTGTTCGATTGTTTTTGAAGAAGATGTTTCAAAAGCATGAGTTTGATTGTTTTGAAGAAAATGTTTCAGAAGCATGAATTTGATTTTCTAGCAAATATGTGAGAGCCTATCAGAAAAAGCAAAGTAACCAAGTTCTGAAACATAGTAAGGCATAATTGTTTGAAGTAAATAAAGGAAGAGATTTAGGGCTTGGATGGTCCCCCCTTGTGAAGCTCCTTCTCCAACTGTCTTATCTCTTCTTCTTTTCTTGCTTTCCACTCTCTATCACGTCTTTCGGCATCAATCAGCACTCCGGCCCATACACTTGAGTGACCGGTGCCTTTATTCTTGAACCCAAAGTTGGCACAAACTGGTTTTGGTGGCGGAGGCGGTGGAGCATTAGAAGGTCTGAAACTTAGAGTTGAGGGTGAGCCTGCGGTTGCCCTTCTCTTTCACCGGTTAAGTTCCTCAGCATCTTCTTCTTCTTCTTCTTCATCAAGCGGTTGCGCATTTATTACGATCGGTACAACTGCTCTTGTTCTGCCCGCTTCATCACGTTCTTAACTGCGCTTCGCTTCTTCTTGTTCCTTGTATCCATTGAGTGGGACGATTGAACCGGTTGGAGTTTCTGGATGTTGGCCTGTTCTTCCTCGTTGCATTGTTGGGCAAGCGCGTAGTCTTTGTCTTCAATCTCCTTCTGTAACCGTTCCCTTTCTATCTCTTCCTCTTGCAATTTCTTTGCGGTTTCAGCATCCGTTTCGATTTGCGTTTGAGTTGTGCTGACTTGAACCTTGGACATTTCCCCGATTTGAATGGCCATTGCTTGCAGCATGTCCAATAATGGAGCGGTTGCGGTTTGGACGGACTCGGCGATCAAGGCTTTTACTGTTGTCTGCATGGCGTATCCATCATTGACCTTAGAGAGTTTGACAGGTTAGCCTCAGCCGTTGCAATTCTTTCGTCGGTTGTGGCTTTAAAATTTCCAAGGCATGAGTCAACTGTTTCAGCCACCGCTTGCTTAATCTGATCAATTTCCGGAGCTTTGACCGGTTGAGAGGATTCTTGTTCCAGGTTTTCAGAGGTTCCGGATGTCTCTCCGCCTATATAGAGTGGCTTACTTTGATATAAGTCGGCATTGTTGAGTTGGCGTTGGCAACCTTTCCTCCACTACATGTCAAAACGATCAAGATTTTGTACAAGCTGTTCTCGCACCGCAATAAACCGTTCGGCCATTCTCATTTCAATCGGGTTTAGCGTCGATCCTTTAGTTTCATGAAATGCATTCTCCACTGCCTGTAACCGAGCGTTTTCAAGGATGACTGCAGTTTTGCTAAAAGCAGGTTGAATGAGGTTGGTGTTAGCTAACTGAAGTGCCCTCTCTTCTAGCTTGACGAGCCTGTCCCAATGCTTATTACCGCTCAGACCTGGAGCTATGTCGGATAATTTCGTTTCACATCTGAGCTTCACCCATAAGAGGTATGGAGCTAACGCATCGTTTGCCCCTTTGTTCATGTCTCGAATAAGTTCCTCGAAGATCTCATCTTCTTGTTCTGTGGTGAAGAGGACCTCGTCTCCGGTTATGGTTTCTTGTTGAGGACCGGTTTGCAGCGTATCTTGTCCGGTTACCGTTGTATCTTCTATGAGAATCCCTTTGCCTTTGTTTACTTGAGTGGAACCTTCAGGTGTTGTGGCTGGTTGGATTTCTGAGGCTGTCTTCCCTCCTGCGGAACCGGAAGGTTCCTGTTCTTCAAAATTTCCTTCCTGAGCCGGAGGTGTAATCTCTGTTGTATTAGTCGCTTCTTCGGCCGGTTGAACTTCTGTCTGATCAGGTATCTCAACCTGATCAACTGGCTTCCGACGACTTGAGACATCGTCCTCTTCGGTTTCCTTTGTGATCTCTTGGACCACATTATTAATTGCTTCTGAGGTATTCAAGCCCACATTGGCTAATACCTCTTCAACTCGTTTACTTGGTGACTTGGAGTTTTCAGAGTGAATGCTTACCTCTGCTTCCTCCTTGGACTGGTTTTCTTGGCTCCCCGAAGATTCGGTTTGCCTTGGAGAATTGGATGGAACGGGAACGGGAATAACAGTGTTGATGGGAGTGGGTTGAAAGACGTCTGCGGTTCTTTCCGGTGGATTGTCCGAGGAAAGTGTTTTCTCGGAGTCCGCCGGTTTCTTTGAACTTTTCTTCGCAGCTACCTTCTTCCTCCTCTTTGGTTCTGGTGGGACTTCGGCTTCAACTTCCTTTCTTGCCGGTTTCTTCTTCTTGGTTTCTTCCTCACCCGGAGCCGAGGAACTGGCTCCCTTGGACGACTTCGTTCTTGAGGACTTGGGTTTGATCGTCTTCTCCGGTTTTTCGATCATGGACTCGGAGTCAAGAATGGTGGAGATCGGAAGCGGTTTGCCTTCACCTAGTTCCACATTGAGGAGCTCAAGAATTTTAACGATTTGCATAGCAAAGGTCTGCACCCGCCCATCTTTCTTTATCACCATCTGACAGAACTCTTCATAAATAACGTATCCCCAGTCCACCTTGTCACAGCGGACAATAGCCAACAGCATTCTGAGTTTCAGTTTCGTTAGGTTGTCGAAATTACCTCCCCTTCCCTGGATTGACCGGGCGATGACAGTCAACAGCCATCTGTATTCTGGTTTGAGCTTATTCCTCCGGCTGTTGTGGATCACCAGATCCTGACCTGAGAAAGATACCACCAACCGGGCAGCATTTGATTCTGCATCGGTTAAGTCAATCTTTAGGTCCGAACCTGTGTTGGGCAGACCGAGAGCTTCAACAAAAAGTTCTTCGGTGATGAGAATGGCCTTCCCGTTGACAGTCGCCGAGACCTTCCTCTTCGACAGTGTCGCCGTCGCCAAGAACTCCGTCACCGCCGCAGGATAGATGATGAACGGGCCAGACAGAAACTTTTCCAGCCCAGAATCCCTCAGAAGTTGAAGAACAGCCTTGTTCTTGTCTTCGGCATGTTCATCAATATCTGTGAAATCCACTTGTAACATCCATTGGAATGGAGCTTTGGTTAGATCCATGATGATTTTGTGAAGAAGATATGAAGATCGATGAAGATTGGAGAGATGAAAGCTTTGAAGATTTGAAGATTTGAAGATTTGTAGAGAGAGAAAGCACAAGTGTTGAATAAGATGATATGAACTTATATACATGGCGGTTCTGAGCGGTTTGAAGATGAACCGTCAATTGATGTTTTTGGCGCCAACTTTCCCTCCAAAAGTTACTGCCGTAACTTTCGGCGGTAAAAGCGGAAATTCAATGGGCGGTAAACTTTGGGGGGTAAAACCGTGGGCGGTTAATATTTTTCATATTTTCACTTTTGCTCAAAGTTCCGGTTTCACTTGAAATCTTGTTAACCGGAAGTTTTTAAGTTAATTTTATAATTTTGGAAAACCGGAAAGAAGGATATGAATAAAAACCGGAGACTTTGAAGATGAAGATATTTCATAAATAAAGTGGTGAACATTAAGCGGTTCTGGTCGTACAGCAAAATGACCAGAAACCGAAAAGGAAAGAGAAAAGAAAGGAAATTAGTCTTCTGTGAACCATCCTCCTTTCATACCACTTTTCAATGGTGTTTTGAGGAAACCGTTCCTCAATTCTTGATAACCACCTATGAATCATGAGTATGGTGATGGTGTTGGATGGTCCAACCGGAACACCGGTTCCAAGGTTGCGACGCTTGGACATTAGAAACCGGGTGATTTGAGGAGCGTAACTGATCCTTCCTCTTGCAGCGGTCATGAGCTGCTTCAGTTTGTTGAAGAGGTAGGTGGCCCAGTTGATGGAGGAGTTGCGAATGATGGCTATCATAATGTCGAATGTCTCCCGGCTGTAGTTCTGGTTCGGCATCCAGCCTATGATAGACCTTTGGACCAAATCATGAAAGAGTTGGTAGTGAGGAGTGAGATTTTCTTTCTTCCCAAAGTCCTTGATAGGAGTGTAGGAAGAAGAAAAGATCTTGAAAAAGTCTTCCTTAGCCGGTAGGTACGGCGTCGGGAAATCAGAAAAACCTTCGGTCGGAAGGTGAAAGAAGGTGGCGAATTCCTCCTCGGTAAACTGGAAGAATTGGCCGTCGACGATGGTGCGGATGCTGCCATCGTCTAAAATATGACCATTGTTGAAGAATTCACACACCTCCTCTACGAGGATGGTGTCTGAACCCTTAAGGAAGCCTTGCAGCCCAGAATCTATGATATGCTGAAAGATGCAATCATAGTATGCGCTATCTTTGATATCTTCAAAGTCGATGATAAGAGTATTTCTTAGCTCGGCAGACATGATGATGAAGAAGGAGTGAGGAAGGATTTTTCTTAACTTTCAAATTTTAGAGAGAAGGAATGCTTGGAGGCGTGTTTTGAAAATGGATAACATCATCCCCTTTTATAGCTTGGAATGGTTGAGAGCATTTAATGAGAGGATTTGAAAAATCTAGCCGTTTATGTCTAGTCATTAATGTCTTTGTGATTTTCCAAGAGAATAAAGGCATGTCTTGTCTAGTCAAGTCAGACATGCTTTTTGATAATGAGAATTTGTGTTTCCAAGAGTGACATGATTTTATTTTGATATGGCACGTTGAATATTTTAGATTTTGATTTGAAAAAGGAAGGAAATCTGATTCATTAATTGAGGTACAAAACCGGTAGTACATCAAAATTACCGGTTTTGTGAAAAGGAGATAAAAGGAAAGAGGAAGGAACATGTTAGACATTTGATGACTCAGCCGCTTGAGCGTTTGATGCCTCAACCGCTTGATTTCTTCTGGCTTTGACAGCTTCCCATCGGTCGATCATCTCTTGTACTCTTTCCTTGGTGAGCACATGCCTTGGATGAAGAGTGACGAAGGGTCCGGAGTGGATGTCCAGACTTGCACAGAAACCGCTCAGTTGAGGAGCGTAGCCGGTTTTGTTGGATAGGAGCATCTTCTTCAGGTTACTGAAGATGATCCAGGACCAGTTAACCGGTGTCCCAACCGTTACAGCGATCATCATCTCGAAGACCCTTTGGGTGTAATAGTAACTTTTCTCTCTACACAAGACAGATTTTCCCAGAATCTCGCAGAGAAGCTGGTACTTATGAGAAAGTTGACTTTTGGCACCCCAGGGTTTAACCGGGATATCTGATCCTGAGAACCGGCGACACATCTCTTCCATTGTCACCGGGGAGTATGTTAGGTCGGTTACCCCTTCATTGGGCAAACCGCAGTATACAGTGAAATCCGTCTCGCTGAATAGAAATTTTTGACCGTAAACTTATGCAACGATGATATCTCGGTGCACTTCCTTTCCGGTTTGGAAGAGTTCTTCGACTACGAGGTAGTCAAGGATGAATTTGTTCTCAAGGAAACTTCTTAGCCCGCTTCTTTCTACGGCTAAGAACATTTCTTTGACTTCATGATCTTCATATTGGTAGATTGAATCAAAATCTGCCAATAGGATTTTCTTTGCTAAGGAGTTGGTGTTCATGTTTTTGAGAGAGAATTTATCTCAAGAATGAAACTTGTGAATAGTGATCTTGTGAAGTTTTGTGAAGGATCATAGTTGGTTTATATAGCCCGGGATTCGGCTGGTTTTAAATGAGTTTAAGCATGCTTGATGATGTCATCAGCTACTTAATAGACTATAACTTGTTGAAGTAACTAATGGTTATTTCCAAGGTAAAATCTAATTATTACTAAGATAGCAATGATGAAAAATATCTATTGACAAGATGTGAGTCTCCCTCTCTTGATGATGGACACATGTCGTCATCTTGATTGTGGTAGACTTGTTTTTATTAATTACAGGCTTCATTTTTCAAAATATGCATGAAAACTCAGTCAGTCATCCCAGGTTAACCGGAAAAGTTCATTCCATCAGACCAGAATGCATTTGTACTAAGCGGTTTTCCATGACCGGTTTTAGTAGGATATTTCCGTTTGTGAAGAAAAGTTGATTAATGTCAACATTTGTTCAACTTTGGATTTGTCTTATCCACTTCAGCCCGGTTATTTCAACCGTATAGTAAACATACATTTGATTCGAAATTATGAAGTGATCGGGCATAACCGGAGACTTCCTCCCGGATAGCCTATTTGATTTATTAATAGCCTATTTGAATATGGTTTGAGAAGTTTTAGCTTCTCCCTGAACACATATCCCAGTTTCTTACATGCATACATGATGATTATATCAATTGATTAAGATTAGTAAGTCCCAAGATATTTCGAAAGTGAGAGAACTTAGCTTCCTGTAGCGGTTTTGTAAATATATCCGCTACTTGTTGCTCGGTTGAGACATATTCCAGCCGGATGTGTTTCTCCTGAACATGCTCCCGGATGAAATGGTGTCGGATATCGATATGCTTTGTTCTTGAGTGCAACACCGGATTGTATGTAATCGCTATGGCGCTGGTGTTGTCACAAAAGATTGGAGACTCCTTGGCTTCTATTCCGAAATCCCTTAGTTGTTGTTGGATCCAGAGGAGTTGTGCACAGCAGCTTCCAGCCGCTATGTACTCCGCCTCTGCGGTTGATGTTGCAACGGATGTTTGTTTCTTGCTGCTCCAAGTGACTAACCGGTCACCCAGAAACTGACAGGTTCCACTTGTACTCTTTCTGTCGATTTTGCATCCTGCGTAATCGGCATCTGAATAGCTTATAAGGTTGAAACTTGAGTCTTTTGGGTACCAAAGTCCCACTTCTTGAGTTCCCTTTAGATATTTTAGAATTCTTTTGGCCGCCGTATAATGAGATTGCTTTGGATTTTCTTGGAACCTTCCGCACACTCCAACCGCAAACAGAATGTCAGGTCGGCTGGCTGTTAGATATAGCAGTGATCCGATCATTCCTCGATAGGCTGTGATGTCAACGGCTTGACCATCATCATCTTTGTCCAGCTTCACGGAAAGACTCATTGGCGTAGCCGCTTCGGCACATGTATCCATCCCAAATTTCTTCAACAGTTCGGCTGTGTACTTCGGTTGGCTTATGAAGGTTCCGGCTTCAATCTGCTTAACCTGAAGTCCTAGAAAGAAGCTCATTTCCCCCATCATACTCATTTGAAATCTATCAGTCATCATTTTCGAAAAATTTTCACATAATTTTGGATCGGTTGACCCGAATATGATATCATCAACATAAATCTGAACAAGTAAAATTTGTTCCTTTCTTTCAAATTTGAAAGGTGTTTTGTCTTCCGATCCTATTGTGAATTTGTGATCAGATAAAAATTGTGTCAGAGTATCATACCAAGCTCTTGGAGCTTGTTTCAAGCCGTAAAGGGCTTTATTCAGCCGGTAAACGTGATTTTCATGTTCTGGATTTTTAAAACCTGGAGGTTGGTTAACATACACCTCTTCATTTACTTTACCGTTTAGAAAAGCACTCTTAACATTCATTTGATAAACTTTAAAGTTTTTAAAAGCTGCGTATGCTAAAAATATTCTAATTGCCTCAAGTCTAGCTACAGGGGCAAATGATTCCTCAAAATCAACGCCTTCTTCCTGTTTATAGCCTTGAGCCACTAACCGGGCTTTGTTCCCGTAACTAAACCATCTTCATTGAGTTTATTTCTGAATACCCATCGTGTTCCTATAACCGGTTTGTTTTTCGGTCTAGGAACTAAGTACCAGACTTTATTTCTCTCAAACTCGTTTAATTCCTCTTGCATTGCCAAGATCCAATCTGGATCTGACAATGCTTCATCCACCTTTTTCGGCTCAATTTGTGATATGAAAGCAGAGTTTCCATAGTGATCCAAATTTTGTTGCCTAGTTCGGACGGGTGAGGATATGTTACCTATTACTAGTTCAAGAGGATGATTTTTGTTCCTTCTAAGGTTAATCCGAGACGTGTCTATCAAGCTTTCGGCTGGCTGATCAAGGTTAGACTGATCGGTAGGTTGAACAGAGTCAGACCGACCGATTTCTTCAGTAGAAACTGAAGCGTCAACTTTCTGCGGTAAAGCAGCTTGATCAGGCTGAATTTCAGCATCAACCGCTTGGTCCTTGACAAAGCGTCTAAAAACCGGAACCTCGTCTTCATCATCAGAATAGATATTGAAATTTTCCATTCTGTTGTGAAGGTCGAAGGGTAATGCAGTGTTTCGTTCAACCGATTCATCGAAAACAACGTGTGCGGTTTCTTCAACTGTTAAAGTCCTAGTATTGTATACTCTGTAGGCTTTACTCACAGCTGAATATCCCAACATTATTCCCTCATCGGATTTAGCATCAAAAGCGGTCAAGTATTTCTTGCCGTTATTGTGAACAAAACATTTGCTACAAAAAAATCGAAAATACCGTACACTTGGAACTTGATCAAAATAAATTTCAAAAGGAGTTTTAGGAAACCGTTTATTTACCAAAGATCGATTTTGTGTATAGCAAGCGGTGTTGATAGCTTCAGCCCAAAATTTCTGAGCGATACCCGAATCGGCTATCATTGACCTTGCGGCTTCCTTGAGAGTTCGGTTTCTTCTCTCAGCCAGGCCATTTTGTTGAGGAGTTCTGGCACTAGACAACTCGTGCCTAATACCGGAATCATCAAGAAAAGTAGTTAAGTTACTGTTTATAAACTCAGTTCCTCTATCACTTCTGATTTTGTTTACTCGAATGGATTTTTCATTTTGTATTCTCAAAATCAGTTTAATCAAGTTTGGAGTTGCTTGATTCTTAGAAGCTAGAAAAGTAACCCAGGTAAATTTGGAATAGTCATCAATAACTACTATAGTATAATGCATGCCTCCTAAACTAGTTACTTTAACCGGACCAAACAGATCCATATGCAAGAGTTCTAAGCATCGTTCAGATTGATAATTTCCTTTATTTTTGAAAGATGATTTCACTTGTTTGCCCATTTGACATGCGGCACATACTTTGTCTTTTGAAAACTTAACGTTTGGAAAACCGTGAACTAGTTCCTTGGAACAAATAAAGTTAATCGTTTTGAAATTCAAGTGATTTAACCGTTTATGCCAAAGCCAGTTTGGATCATTTCCGGCTATCATACACACAGGTTTTTCGAAATCAGTTTTCCAATTTACTTTGTAAATGTTTCCTATCCGGTTACCGGTTAGCAAAGTGTCATTATCTTGATTTTTGACTAGGCATGAGTTTTTATGAAATTCAACTTTGTATCCCACATCACACATTTGGCTTATGCTTAGCAGGTTAAAACGCAATTCTTCTACTAAGAGTACATTATTTATAGACAGATTACCATGGACAATCTTACCCTTGCCCACGGTTTTACCTTTTGAGTTATCCCCGAATGTGATGACTGCTCCGGTTTCGTACTTGATGTCGGTTAGTAGCTCCTTGTTTCCGGTCATATGCCTTGAGCATCCACTGTCCAAGTACCATTCTGAATTCTTTAGCCGGTTGCTTCTCCTGACCTGTAACAAACAATTATTTACACCTTTTTGGTACCCACATTCAGTTGGGTCCATGGTTGATTAGTCCCTTTGGGATCCAGACTTGAATGAGTCGGATCACTTTCCCGGTATCTGTTTTTATAATATTTGGCTTAACTTCTTGGCTGTTGCTCAAAAATGCCTTATGTGGTGATGGGCTTCTTTGATGTCGGGTTTTATTAGGTTTACTTGGTTTCCGGTTGACTTTCCTTCTCTCAGGATGAAGCCATTTTTCAGATTCGTTAGGACTTACATACTTAAGCGTTTCTTCCGGTTTTAGGTCATTTTCGGTTTGTGAACTCTTGACAAATTTTATAAATGGAAGATTATTTTTCGTAAGTTTCATCCCGTTAGGTTGTTTTGTTTCATTTTGTTTATTTGGTTCATAACCGATACCATGCCTACACTTCGGATGTCTTTTATAGTTACACATTTGTTTTACCGCTTGACGTGATCTCTCCCACGCAGCCGTGACGTACATTGCTCGTTCATCGGTTTTGGTTACCGGTTGAACTGTCTTCTCATTATCTGAGAATAGTTCATCCGGTTCATACATTTCGATTTCACATGTTTTATCATGTACATTATTTATTTGTTCGGTTTTAGGTTCTATTGGAGTTGGTATGTAAGCAGATATGTTTCTGAACTCAGCAACCATTTGGTTGAGTGCAGAAACTAGATCTTCTTTGGTAAACTCATCAGAAGAGAAATCGAATACCTCTTCGTCATTTGCCATGAAGCAGGTTACTTTCTCTTCACCATCTTCATTATCGGAGTATGCCCACTCGCTTCCACCATCAGATGCAATGAGCGCCTTTTGAATTTCCTTTCCCTCGTCAGCATGTTGGTCATCGTTTCTCCGGTAGTCGTTTCGTTGGTTGTTGTTGTTTCCCCGATAGTTGTTCCCTTGGTAGTTGTTTCCCTGATACCGGTTGCCTTGATAGTTATTCCCTTGATAATTGTTTCCTTGATAGTTTCCTTCCGATTTTCTATCGTCTCTTCTTGGTTTTCTACACTCTGACCTGAAATGTCCAAAACTATCACAGTTATAACATCTCTTGTTTGATTTATCTACATAGTTATAATTAAAATCATTATTAGATGGTGGCTGGCTCTTCTTCATGAATTTCCCGAATTTCTGAACTAGCATCGCCATCACATCTTCGGTAATTTGATCGGTGTTTTTGACTGGAGCCGGTGCGGTTGATACTTGAGCCGTTGGTTCCACCGATGTAACCAGAGCTCTGGTTGCGGTTGCGGTTGATGTGGATGCTTCATCTTCGATCCGAGACTTGATCTCGAATTTGTAGGCTTTCAAGTCCTCGAACACATCATGCAATTTCATCTGCCCAAGGGTGCTTGACTCCCTCATCACCATGGTCTTGATATCCCACGTGCTTGGCAAAGATCTTAGGGCTTTGATGATCACTTCTCGGTTGTCATACTTCTTTCCGAGTGTTTGAAGCTCGTTGACTACACTGGTGAACCGGTTGCTGAATTCCTTCATATTTTCTCCCGGTTTCATCCGTATATTTTCATATTTTTGTGTAGCCACCAAGATTTTGTTCTCCTTGGTTCTTTCATTTCCCTCGTGGATCTGAATGATCGTTTCCCAAGCTTCTTTTGCATTTTCACACTCTGATATTTTGTTCAAAGTGTTATTATCTATAGCCTTATAGATGTGCCTCATGCAATGGTTGTCCAGGTTACTCCGTCTTCGATCTTCACTCGTCCATAGGTTTTCCTCCTTGTTGATCTTGATCGGTCCCTCTTTCAGGACTCGGCTCATCTCATCATCTAACGTAATCAGATGTAGATACATCTGTTTCTTCCAACTGCTAAATGCTTCGCTGTTTAGCATTGGCGGCTTATCGCTGTGGGTCATGCTTCCCATCTTCTTTGGTTGCTTGAGTGCTAAGAACCTCGCTCTGATACCACTTGTTAGGATCGGGGACGCCCTTGGAGGACCGGGGTGTTTCCGGTTTCGGGAAGGGTGGCCGCTTACAACACACACAACACTTTGGTGATAGTCCGGTTAGAGACTATAACTGTTCTCAGCACTGCACAAACTGTCACAGACTCTTAAACCGAGTTCAAGGGCGGAAATGTCTGTTTCAGGTTGAAGCAACTTATGCGACTTTAGATGATGTTTTAGGAGGAATCGGTTTTATGGAAGTGAGTGACCAGTTTTAGGAGTATGATTGGTTTGACGTTAGATAATGAAAGCAACGAAAGAACACGAGACAAAAGATTTGTTTATGGATGTTCGGAGCAAACCCTCCTACGTCACCCCTTCTTCTCAGGTTATGAGAAGGATCTCCACTAACTTTTATAGTTAACAACAGTACCTCCGGTCGAGCCCAACTTCGCTACTCGCCGGTTACACCAAACTCACACTTTGATGTAATACAACAACTCAACACAAACACACACAGAAAGCTTCCGGTTTTAGACACACCGGTTTTGGAATAAAACAGTTTATCTCTCTAGAATTTAATGCTTTTTGTAATTCGTAATCTACAACTTTCAGAACTGATGATGCTCACAACTGCATTAAATGAAGACGTTTGATCTTTCTTTTATAGCTGAAAGTAGCCAACGGTTACTTTCTTCTCTCTCCTCTGGATTGGTTGATCATTATCACGCCTGATGCAGAAAGGTTACTTGCACACTTCATTTTCCTCAACACCTGGCATTCATGCAGGCAGCTCTGAGCAGAAGATGACGTAGCCGGTTTTCAGATTTGGACACGTGTTGGGCATGCACCTCCGGTTGTCAATTTCAGATCAATAAAGCATCATTGCTTTCCTCGCATGCTTCCGATCGGATCTGATCTTCTTTTATTCTTTCAAGACACGTTTCTTTCGTCATGGTGCGTCACTCTTGAAGTTTGAATTTTCCGGTTTTTGTGTCTTGTGCTGTATTATCCGGTTGGTATGTAAGTTTATGTCTTGGCTAACCGGTCGCTTGAGAAAGTGAAAAACGGTTCCTCTAATCTTTAACTTGATCACTTGAAACTGGTTTCTTTGAAGTATAGTAGCAACCGGTTTTGATACGCCAACCGGTTCATACGGTTTTGATCTGTACCTGCACATGAAGGTTGACAACTGTTTAGTTCGTCTGGCCGGTTCCAAAAAATTAACTTATTTAATTTTTCTATCAAATTTTTTATCCACAAACTTACACTAACTAAGCATAATTTTTTCACATGCCTATAGGTGTCATCTTTTTCTGCTTCCTTTGTAAATAAATGTATGGACAAGCCACACAAATCTCTGTATATTATGTTTTAAAGCTCACTCGGATCAACACTACTATTGTCCATCAGTGGATCAGTTCCAAAATATCCATCTTTTGCTGTTCTTATCCACCTCTTTAATATCAACGCATGGGGAATCTTCAACACGTGATCGTCGTGAAAATCTTTAGAATGTGAGCACACAAAATCCCTCCAAATTCAAATTTACAGTAGCTAGACTGGATATTATCAACATCTTTATGAACTGTAACTGTATGAGGGTATCTCCTAGTGTGGGAGGTTACTTTATATTTTCTATGTGTCCACATCCTCTAATATTTTTACATCACAATCATGCGATATAAACCATTGTTGTTCAAAGCACTTAAATACCTCTGAAGTATAAAATTTACATGAATCCTTTAAGATCAAAATTGGGTAGTTCAGACTTAGTTTGCTGGTAATTGATTTGAAATCATCCTTTAACACATCATATCTTCGTTCGTCAATTAGTCTTTCAAAGTGTTTGAAAATTTCTAAGAACTTGTGTTTGTAGGAGAAAATACATTTTCAACACACTGTTCATGCTCTCACTTCTTTGTGTTGTCGTTATATCAGCACAAAATATATGTCGTCCATACACTAATGCCCACTTTCGCCTAATGCAAAACACACGCTTCAACTAGTCGTTATTTTAAAGCCATAGTTTGTCAACATTTGATTACAGACTTCAAGAAACTCGACCTCTTCATCAAAATAATATATACATGAAGAGAAATCCTTCGAAAGTTCTCCGAAATTATGAAACACAGAGCTTAGATGTATGGATGCATTTTGAAATATGTGCTAAATACAGAGATGATGATTTGTTTCGGGCCATGTAGATGTTAATGCCTTAGCCATGGCTGCGTCTTGATCTGTAAGAATGATTTTGGTTTTTTCCCACACATAGCTGTGGTGAAAGTCTCAAACAACCATTCAAAAGTCATAGCAGTTTCATCGTATAATAGAGCTGCACCAAAATTAATAGATTGTTTGTGATGATTCACACATACAAAAAGCGCAACTGAACAACCTTCCTTATTCTTCTTGTAGGCCGTGTCGAAACTAACTACGTCTCCGAAGTATGAATAATCTGATTGCATGTTGGAATCACACCAAAAAATAGTCCGATTCCTACTTTCCGGTTTACTAAACAAGTTAAATATAAATTTAAACCCATTTTCTGTAATAAAAAGTAATACTAAGCTCCAGCGACTTTCGTTCCAGAAAGCTTTGTTCATTATCCAATCGTCCACATCAAGTTGAAAAGCATTATAAAAACCTGGTTCGTCCGATTGCTTTTTCTACAAATACTCTAATACACCCCTGTATCCCCAAAATTACAGTCTCTGGTTCTTTTTTATCGCAAATAATTTTTGTAATCATTAGGAAGAAAACCAAGATTGTCCCTGCCACCGATTTGTTTGGCCATTAGAGCATGGGATGCCTTTGGAGGGATTTCCACATCAGATGACATCTCAATATGTAAGCTTGCAGATGCATAAATATTCATATGGAATCTATACATGTGAGTTTTTTTTAGACTTGCAAGAGGATGACAATGCTCACTAATAAAAGTTACCACTTCATTCTTCCCTGTTTATCATCAATTTCGCTTCACAACTGAACATCTTTACATAACGGCTACATTTCACATAAACATCCCGTTTGTCTTTTCCCCGTTGACCCTATGCACTACAACAAAAAACTCTATCTAGTAATAAACCATCTTTGTCAACATGTTTTGAACTACGCCTTATACCAAACTCTATTATTTTAGCGTATGCTAAATAGAATTCATAGACATCTTCTTCCCTCTCAAATTCCCTACCTAAATGTGGAATCAAGTCAGTTGCACTGTCCTCAAGAGGTTGGCTATTTTCATCGAAATTTAATTGACGGCGACAACTCGCAGATTCGCTGGTCAATTACAGAACAAAGAGAAAATAAAATGAATGAAATAGAAGTGAAGAACACTTCACTTCACAAGTATTTACATCGCAATAGAAGTGAAGAGCGCTTCACTTCACTATGAATAGAAACAACTTATAGTATTAGAGAAACAACTTATTGTAATATATACCTCAAATCATCATTATCATTATTGTTCATGTTGATTCCTTCTTGAAAATTAACAAGAACAGAACAATTCTAGTCAAGTAGTGAAAAAACAAACAAAAAGTTATTAACAGAACTTCTCAAGAAGATGACATAAATTTTGAAAATATCATTGTCACTCCACGATTCTAATTTAGGAAAATGGATTATTGCAGCGATGAATCGTGAAATATGAATTTTCCGGTGAAGTCTTCACCTTATCATTATACATGAGAGAGAGAAATTAAATCGTACGAAGCTAGCATGACTGCATGGCAATAGTAATGATGAAAATAAGTGTTAGGTGAGGTAAGGTGATGTGAGGTACAGTGACTTCACAGATAATATCTATATTTTGATTATAATTAAATGAATAACACAATTATAAATTAATATTATATTGAATAATGCTTCACCAATGTATACTTGAAGAGTTTGATAGTGAAGATTGCTTCACAAATATTGACAATTGTAAAACATGTATAGTGCTTGATAGTGAAGATTGCTTCACATTTAATTGACATTGTAAATACACCTACAACGTTGGCGTCATAGATTGCTTCACATGTTATAGTAGATTAATCATGGGTAAAGTTTAACTAGACAAAATTATCTTTGATTTCACATTGTTCATATATTAAATGAATACTATGAAACAAACAAACTACAATCTTATTTAAGAACAAAAAAATGAAATATAAAATCACCAATTTAGGAATCAAATTAGGAATGCAAATATTCAGTATTGTCAATAAAACTAGTCTACAAAATTAAATAAACAAATGCTGCAAATCACAAGAAGCTATAGCTTCAAGCAATCTTGTGTGTGGAACAACATATTCATCCAAATATGCTGACAAAACATCCACTTCCTCAAATACCTAAATGTATTAATTGACATTGTAAGAACTCTCATCGTATACAACTATAGTCTTGTTATCCGAGGGATCAACAAATGGATTCTCAATTTCTTTAGTGGTACCTCCTCCAGTAATTACAAACTCTATGAGATCCTGTTTGTAAGCCGGGAATAAATCCCCTGCAAAAATGAAAGTGTAACTGTCGAACAGTTTCGGCAGCTGAAAAACAAACAAAACAATTTCAGTTATTAAGCAAGATAACGAAGATATAGAGGATGAATCAAACTTACATTGTTCAAATTCCGAAGTCTGCCAGCTCTTGAACTGCCCAAGGTCCCATGATTATTTTGCTTAACCTCGTACGATTCTTCATCAACGTAAATTTTTGATTTCAATGATGATTTTATCCCTATACAAAAACAATTTGTATTTAGTTTCCTATATGTGAAAATTAATATTGCGTTAAGACTAAGAGATTCTCACAATCAATTGTAAGGACCCATCTCCCGTTCAATATTGCCTTCAATACTTTGATAGTTCGACCACATCCACCATTAGCATTAGTGGAAGCTATGACATGAGTTACATAATCTCTCCACCTCATTGACACTGTGGCACCATAAGTGTCATCATATTGCACCATCAACAGTTGTGTAAAAACAATAATATTATCTCTTACAAACATGATCATTACAATGAAAACTTACATAATATGGACAAAATAGATATTGGTCAAGAATAGTACTATATCTTCACTAGATAATTGCTTGGGGCAAAAAATTCATTATTTGTCTATAGTGTTTTGGACGATTCCGTTGTTTGTTGCCTGCATATTAAAAAACATGCTTTGTTATTATCAAAAGTAAGTTTTCACTACATCATTAACTAGGGTTTCGTGGAAATAATATACACAACCCTAACTCTAAGTACGTTTTCCTAAATCCGAAGGATTTTCATTGAACATGACATTTTCGGAGTCGGATTTCCTAAATATGAACGAAATAACGACATCATTGTGCGTACGTAATCCTAGGGTTTAGTTGTTTCATAAATATAATGAAAAGTTTACTATTTTGGTGTATGTACGAATATCGAGACATCAAGAACTTCTGGTCTGGTAGAAGGGGAGCCAGATTCAAATCGCCGTGAAAAGGGGAAGAAGCTTGAAGAGAGAGAGGAATCGGGAGAAAGTGTTTATAATAATGATATTAGAGTTTATATATATTAAAGTTGTTAATACAAGTGAAGTAGGCATCGCTAAGTAACTCTTGAAGCGAAGTATGCTTCACTGAAAAACGTCTTTTCATAAAAAAAATTATTTAATTTATTATACATACATTAATGAATAAATGTTTTTTTATATGACAGTTAAAAGGTCTTTACATGGGTGTGTTGGAGGTTTTACATGAACATTTAGGCATATAAACTAATTGAAGCGAAGTATGCTTCACTGAAAAGTGTCCCTTCATTCCGTTTCACATGGCGCCTGGGCGAAGTATGCTTCACTGAAAAGCGTCTCTTCATTTTGTTTCATATGGCGCCTGGGCGAAGTATGCTTCACTGAGAAGCGTCTCTTCATTCCTTTTACATGGCGCCTAAGCGAAGGATGCTTCGCTCGATACCTTATCTCTAGCCAAATAAACTAATTGAAGCGAAGTATGTTTCACTGAAAAGCGCCTCTTCATAATTTTTCATTTTTATTTTTTTTTTATTTTTTTTATTATATAATTTTTTTTTCTTCATTAATTTATTTCACATACATGAATATATGTTTTTACATGATAGTTAAAAGGTCTTTACATGGGTGTGTTGGAGGTTTTACATGAACCTCTCGGCATATAAACTAATTCAAGCAAAGTGTGCTTCACTGAAAAGCGTCTCCACATAATTTTTACATGACGCCTGGGCGAAGTATGCTTCGCTCGATACTGCTTCTCTACATTCCATTTTACATGGAGCCTGAAGCGAAGTAAGCTTCGCTCGATACCACTTCTCTTCATTCCGTTTTACATGGCGCCTGAGGGAATGAAGTTTCGCTCTATACTTTATCTCTACATTTTGTTAACAGTGTTTAGGGTGAACCCGGAATAAAATCTGAGTTCCAGATTCTCCTTTCCTTCTTTTCAACCCATCTTTCATTTATTAATATAATAATATTTCTGCATTTTGATTGATCGGCACTAAAGAAACACCCTGTTCAAAGTAGCATAAAATCTGAATTGAAATTAGTGAGATGGGAAAATAAGAGGTGAGGACTCAAAGGAAGGTTTGATAGACAATTCAGTTTAGGACGATTTGATTTGAATGATAATAGGAAAGTAAGAATTGTAATGTCAAATTACTTTGATTTGATATTAGAATAGGAAAGTGTGAGTTGTAAATTCAAATTATGAATATAAATAATCATCAAATATATAATTATATATATTTGTTTAAAAATGGATATAAATAAATTATACTAATATATTTTTATATATATCATTTTATATCATATTATACTATATATATATATATATATATATATATATATATATATATATATATATATATATATATATATATATATATATATTAATAAAAATTAATATATTCATATAATTTGTTTTAAAATATATTATTTTTTATTTAAATAATTTATTAATATTTAAAATTAATAAAAATGAGTTTTCATTTATTTATGAAAATCACTCCTACATTTTAGGGTTAGCAAAAAAAAATCGATAAATTAATAACATAGTTTATCAGTTTCTTAACCTATTCTAACTGTTATGATTAATCGGGGTTCGGTTGAACTATTTAACCAATAATAATTTAATTATATATTTATATTTTTAAATTTATATTAGTTATTTTTTAAATATTAGATATATTATAATAATATTTAATAATATATATTTGTTATTTTTAATTTTTAAATTATAATTTGTATTGAATTATTTTTTAAAAATAATAATTTATATAATTATTAGTTTGAAAATATAAACTACAAATATATTATAAATAGACAAAAAGATGGAGAATAGACTAAATAATAAATTACCGGTTAACCGATTTATAAAATAATAGTTAAAATTGGATTTAGCCGAACTCGATTAATCGATCGATTGAACACCTAATTTTTTTTGTTTAATCACTTATTATTATTTAATTTTCAAGTTTTTATTTTATTTTATAATAATATGACATTATATATAAATTTTCTTTATAAAAAAACTTTTTATAATATATAATTTTATGTTATATATTTAAATTTTACGATTTGCAAATGAATATAAATAAATCATTATATAAAATTATTTATATCATATTCATATTATATATATTTAAAATTATATATTAATGAAAAAATTATAAAACTGATATATTCATATTATTTATTTTTAAATAATTTATTAATATTTAAAATTAAATTAATGAAAATATATAAATTATTAAATATTATAAATATAAAAAATAAATAAACATATATAATATAAGCTGAATCAAATTTAGGTCTTATTCAGTGGAAATTATTTAAATAACCTGGAGAGAAATATGATAATTGTTAATGATTTTGAAAAGATGATAATGCTTTTTTTGAGTAAAAACATTTAAATGGTATTTATATATATATATATATATATATAAAATAAAAATAATAATTTAAAATAGTTTATATTTTAGTTTTTTATGAATGAATGAAATAATTTGATTAATGAGAATGAATAAAGTGATGTTTAATTTTTTATTTATTTAAAATAACTCAAATTCAAATAAGGTCTTATTAATAATATCTTGCCTCTGTCAAATTGTAACCTTATTGGATTCCAAGCTCAACCAACTTCCAACCATCTTTTCATTTGTCCAATGATAAAAGTTTGTTTAGTTATATATAAATTTATTTTGATTTATTTAAAACATCTTAGAGTTTTTTTTTTATTAAAATATTTAAACATATTAATATACAATGATACAAATATTTATTTATTGTTAATAAAAAAATAATTTAAATAATTAATTAAATAATGGTATTGATAAAAAGTTAAATTAGATAATATATAATTTTGACTGAATTTAAAATGAAAAACATAAAAATTTATTTTAAATTAAATCTATAATACATACAAACCAGTTATAAATATTAAGGCTTTGTGGAGATTGTATATTAAATCTTTACTATCATATACATTATTTAAATTGTAATTAAAATATTAAAATATACTTTAATATTTTTTTATCCAAACAGAAAACTTATTTTTTAATAGTTTAAATCAAATAAATTTATTTACAATAAAATAATCACAAATAATCCATAATTAATAAGAATTAGTTTAAAATTAATTATTTTGAATCAATTATTACTTAAAACTTTAATATTAAATTTGATATTATTATTACAGAGTTCATTATAACTTTAATCATTAAGAAAAATATATATTGAATTATTATAAAATTTATTAATTTTTTAAATTCTAATTTTTTAAAATATTATTATCATTATAACTATAATCACAGATTTAATCAATTTAAATACTGATATATTTTATTTTATTTTTATTATTTTTAAATTTTAAATACAAAATGTTATTTTAATAAAAGAAAGAATTAAAAACTCTAATAATTTATTTCTTTTGTTTTTTAAAACAAAATTTAAAAAAACTCTCAAGTAACCGAAATCAAACCAGCTCTAAGTAACCATTAATGCCTGAGTACTGATGCAAATTTGACGTTAATTGAATTCTGAACTTCTAATAATTACATCTATACAGCTCGGAGTCTACAACTTTAATAACCTAAAAAGCTCGTTTATTTGGGTTTTTTATTTTGTTTTTATTTATATAATATTATTTTTAATAGTCTAATATTATCTAATTTATCAATTAAAATATTTAATAATTTAAACCCATCAAAAATTAAAATAATCTTTAAAGCTCTTCTGATATGAGGTTATTTGAATTTTTAAAGTTATAAAAATTTAAATATTATTTGATAAAGAAAATGAGTTTGTAAGATTATTAAAATTAAATTATTAAAATATTTATTTGTATTTAAATTAGTTAGATCTTTGCAATGCATTTTATAACATTCAAAGATTTGATTAATTTTTAAAAGTTACATAGAAGCATGCATTCAATCGGACGACTTAAAAGAGTTAAATTTATATGAAAACTTTTTTATTATTATTTTGGAGTTAAAGTTAATATTATTAACTGAAAAATAAATAATAATTATTAAAGAAAAAATATTTTAATTTATAAAAAAAATTTATTTATTTATTTGGTTGATAGGTATAGTAATTTTATATTTATTATATTATTTATATTTTAAAAATATATTTTTATTTATTTAATTAAAAATAATAATTTTTAATTATAATTCATCAATACAATTAAATAATTTATCTTTAAAAAAATATTAAATTATATTTGAAACTTTTAATAATCATTCACGATTAAATAAAAATTAAGGGTTATATTGAATTTATTGACGCTAGTTTATTCAGGTTATTCACACACGTGTGAACGTTTCATATTATCTCAATTTATTTAATCTGTTAAACTGGTGTAGTTTTGATTCAACTTATATGTTCATTTTATTTAATTTTATATTTATAATATTATTTAATAATTAATATTATATATATTTATTAATTTAAGTTTAAATATTAATAAATAATTTAAATTAAAAAATAGTATATTTGAAAAATAAATATTAATATATTAATTTTTATTTATATATAATTTTAAATATTAAAAAAATGACTTAAATTAAAATAAATGATATGAATATATTAATTTTTATAAATATATAATTTTAAATATATTTAATATAAATATAATATAAAAATATTTAATAATATTTTAAAATATTCAGTCTCTTTCCTATCATTGAAAATCAACCTTTTGTCTCCATTCTTATTTTCATTTTTTTTTAATATTGAGATAATTAATTAAATAAAAAAAAAGTAATTTATTATAATTATTATATATCTTTTCATCTTTTCACTTTTAATTCAATATTTTAATTTTTAATTTATTTTCAGGCTCTCCCACTTTATTTGTATTATTATTCATTTTGATTAATCTCAATTGTAATAAATATTTTTAAATAATTAACTAAGACTAGTTAAGTTTTTAAAACTATAATTATAAAAATAATAAAATATATTTATAATTCATATTTTGTTTAATTATTATTTTATAAATAATAAATAAAAATATATTTAAATGTATGTTTTGGTATTATAGTAATTTTATATAAATATTAGAAATAGTTGAAATATATGAGAAATAATAAATAAAATAACTAAATAAATAAAGAAAATAACTAAAATGATTATAATTGAATGAAATAGACCAGAGATAATCAATAAAAAAATATTTAAAAACGATGACAGAGAAAGACGCTGAATTATAAGCTTAAACGTAGAGAAGAATGTAGAGTAGAGAGAAAACTGAGTTTAAACGCAAAATGTGTTTGATTATAATTTTTTGCGTGAGCTTATTACGCAAAATTATTGTAGCAATTTATTACGCAAACGAATCAAACGACCCCTAAACTTATTCAACTTTTAGCGATTAAATAAACCGAATTAAATAAATCTTATAAAACATATTTGCGAATAATTGAATTGTTTGTCGTTAATAAGCCCATGTTGAATCTAATTTACCCTAGAGGCGGGTGGCCGCTAGGGTTGGGTCGGTACGGTTTACCTTAATGTTTTATCCATATCTTATACCTTACCAAAAATTTCGGTATTCAAAAAATTCATATCTTTACCTTACCTTAATTTCGGTATACCTTAATTTCGGTATACAAAAAATTCATACATTTACCTTATCTTGATTTCGATATACCTTAATTTCGGTACGATATCTATATTATACTTTTGATACCTAAAAAACATATTAACTTAAAAAAAATCAATTTAATATAGTTACTACATAAATGTGGCACAAAACAAAAAAATATTTATCATAAATTACAATATTCGTTTTAAAATTCAAAATTTGTAAAAACTAACGAATGTTAAAAATTAAAGTTAGTTAAAAATATTGGAATTAACAGAAAGAAACATATATAAGCGTAGTCTTCAAACTGGACTAAAGTGGATGCGTGAGAGTAAATTTAGAACGATCTTTAATCATATTTATATCTGCAAATTTGTTTTATAAACTGATAATACAATTCAGGTTAGATAATAATATTAATAATAAATATTAGTTAATTTAGACTTAATTAATAAAAAATAACTCTTTTCATTTTTATTTCAATTTTCTTAAACAATTCAAGTTCATCATCATCTCGGTAGAATATTTCTATAAATTCAAATCTTTTCTTTTTAGTTAATCATTTGTACAAACCAATGTTTTCACCATTTTAGGACTCAAACTGCTTCTAAAAGTATCCACTATATTTTTACCTAAGTTTTAAAGCAGGCTCACTAACAACAATTAATGATAAAATTGCAAAAATATTTCTGACAATAATTAAAAGATTGAATACCAAATTTCACTTCTTTTTCACCACTCGAAGAGATTGAA
Source organism: Impatiens glandulifera (assembly GCF_907164915.1). Lineage (NCBI taxonomy): Eukaryota > Viridiplantae > Streptophyta > Magnoliopsida > Ericales > Balsaminaceae > Impatiens > Impatiens glandulifera. The sequence continues at coordinate 33,719,284 of NC_061868.1, read as the reverse complement.
AGTTTGGTTGGATTTTTTTTCAATCTCATCGATAAGGTAGAGTAGAGATTACATATATTGAATAATATTTAAGTATAATTATATTTTAATATTATTCAAAAATTATATTTTATAATCAAATTAATATCAAATCTATTTAATTATTTTCTTATAAATATTATATATATATATATATTATATTTTAATTTATTAATACTATTTCGGTATTTCGGTATATCTCGATATACCAAAATTCTAAAAATCTCATACCTTTACCGTATCAATAATTTTGGTTTCGGTACCATACCTTACCTTTTTTCGGTATACCTTAAAAATCAATATTTTCGATATATTACGGTATGGTATTTTTGATATACCTATAATATCGGTAATTTTTCTCACCCTTAGTGACCGTGATAGAATTATACTCATTGGATTTCAAGGCTCCAACTTCCAACCATCTTTTCATTTGTCGATTAAAAGTTTGTTCGGTTAGATATAAATTTATTTAAATTAATTTTGATTTAGGGTATGCTTGTTTGAGGTTATTGTACTCGGTAATGGAAAAATGTTTTAATGAATAGTGAAATATTACTTTATTCTAAGGTTTCGTTCAATCCTCTTTAATTTGGGGGTTATACACTTTTCTTTCTTTCATTCCTCTTCTATTTCATCTAACCTTTCTCTTGTCCTTCTTCATTTTTTCTAGATCCTCTAACTTTCTCTCTGGAATTACAATCATCTTCTCCAACTAATCATTTCTACTCGTATTTCTACCACTGACACGAGTAGAAACCCTAAATCTAGTTGTTAAGTTTCTCTTACTTTTAGTTTGTGAAGTTAGTTGTTATGCAAATTTTGTATGTATTATTGATGATAGCTTCGACCAGGACTGGATTTTCAAAAGAATGAACTTTTTATTTACATTTACATTTGTTGGGATTAGGGTATTTTGGACTATTCAATCTATCCGAATACCATTCTTCTCAACCTTGTTCAATTCTCTAATGTTGTAAGCAATTACTTTTTGAAAAAAAATTGTTCTTTTTTAAACTCTAGCTCACATGGCTTAGACAATTAGTTCCTCTTAGTCTTGAAAGCAGAAGGAGATTCTCGATCAGAGATAATTTTCTTACTAATCGATAGTAGATGCTCCAATTGACGGAAAATCTTCATTATATAGTTGGACTTCATCCTTAAAAATCAGGTTTAAATCTCTTTGTATGTCTAGACTCGAATATAAGAATTTTGAAACTATTTGGTTTTAGTTTTGAATAAAGTGAATTGTTTGAAACAAAGTGATCAAATGGTGATAAAATGCTTACTGTGACAAACTTTAAACTATGACCAGATATGAATGCAATGATTGATACTAGCTAATGTAAGGTGTTTCATTATTCACTTGCTTAAAAATTGTTTAATTGAAAATTTTAAACAGATACATGACATTAATTTGTTCAACAACACAAGCGGTTGTAACTAATTCTTCTGCGTTTCTTTCTTCCATGTCAAATGAAATACTTAAATTTTCTACATTAAATAAACCTAATTCCATTAGGAATTAGAATAACATGTATGATGCATACTCAGAAGGCGGATTAACTGAATTTGATCACAACCTTTAATCTACAATATTATGTTAGATATCCTGTCTTGAATAACAGAAAATATATATACATATGATGTTACAAAGAAATTAAATTAAATATACGAAGAACGAAATCACCGATTGAGATGTTGATTTGAGGCATGTGTTAGACACATTTCCCTTAGAACAGTTTCATCGTCTCCCGTTTGTGCTGGAGCTTATAGTAGATTATTGTCTTTTAAGGTACAATGAATCTACTAGTGATTCTGTACTGAAATCACTACTCATCAAACTTGATCAGCGTACCTAAACTATCATCGGGTTTCAACGGAAATATCGAGCAAAAAACTGGAAGAACACCCATAAAACAAAAAGAGGGTTTTTGGAATTCTAGAGTGAAAAAATATAAGATGATGGGGTTGTTTGAGATTAGAGATGAGGAGTTTTATATTTTTGAAAAATTAAACTTTCATAGAAATAAAATCAACCATTAATCTTTGATCCAACGGCTGACCTTGATTGCCTCTTCATTGTCCTTTGCATTTTCTCTTCATTAGAAATACACGTTACATGATTTTCTAAATTTCCAATAAATTGATAGCAATAATATCATGAAGGTTTTAATGACAATTAACAAAATTAAATATATTTAATTTGATAATTGTTCTTTAAGCCATTAAATGTTAATTACATAATTAACAAATTAATTATAATAATTTAATTATTTGGATCAAATTTCACTTTAATTCATGTTTGAATTTCGTGTGAATTTCGTTTGAATTTTATTTGATTTTATTTACCCAAATTTTCATTTCCATTCATTAATGGAATTTATGAATTAGTTTAAAATTCCAACAATCCTCCACATTAATGGAAATTGAAAGATTAACTTGGTGAAAGATTCAACAGTTGAATTCTACATAGGATAGGTAGGTGTAACCCTTTGAAACTTCCCTTATGAAAGTATATAACTTTACTAGCCGACTAGTAGACTCGATTTCCTTGAGCTATTTTGCCATTTTTATAAACGATTACATATTTTCACATAAAATTCTCCCTGATACACATGGTTGCGTCCGTTTTGGCCATGGAACACACACCTGGTTCTGTGAGAGGGTCTAGAATTGAGCCGTGCAATTCCTTCGAAGCGACCCCACTTCTCCATCACATAGGTGATCTCTTTGCTCACAAAAAATCATTAATAACGATATGCTTATCCTCGTCAAAATATATATTGTTTCATTATAGGATTAATCCTCAACAATAACTTTCCAAGTTAGTACAATTAGGTTGTCTCATTGAACCTAGTTCTTGGAATCTCTAGTCTGCATAGCTTGGGTTTTCCTTCATACCAACTTATAGTAGGATGATGTCTTAAAAGACTTCTAAACAAACTCTCTATTCAATAATTTTATTAGTGGATCCACAATGTTATCTTTGACTTACATGGTCAAATTTGATAACTCCATTAGAGAGTGTAGTCTAATGACAATATGTCTAAGACGTGTATGTCTAGACTTGTCATTGACTCTAAGCTTATCTAATTTCAAATTATTATTACAATAATTAAAAATTTCTGATAATATTGGAATATCTTCTAATAAGAAGCATAGTCATTCGTACATGTTTACCATTTAAACATTTTTTTATGAAAATATTGTTTACTTGGTTAACTAGTAGACAAAATGTTTTTGAACTATTCTGTCTTCGTGTAAACGATTATATATTTTGTATAAAAATATTTTATTTTTTGACATAAGTAAAAAATTATAGATTATAACATTTAATCTATCAATCATAATTTTCTTAAAATATTTCCATATGTAGATTGCACTTTCAAGTGTAAGCATATTCACTTGTATACGTAAAGTCTTTTATTTAATAATATCAATATATTATTTGATAACAACATGATATTTCGTGTAGTGCAATTCACATCCTTAATGGATTTAATTATTTTTATCGTAATTTTCAACGATAAAATATCGTACAAAAGACACGTAATGAAACAATTTTCATTACTTTATGATATATATAATTGTCACGTCCACTTTCTAATAAAAGTATGATCGAATTTTCATATAATTATTATAAAATTTATTATAAGTCATATCAAGACTTTATAAACTTTCCTTTTAATTTATTTCATAAAATCTTTTTGAAGACATTGGTTCTTCAAATATTTATGAAAATAATGTCAAAATATGACACATTTCTTGATTTCAAAATCCTCAAATTTATAATATCAATTTGAGCACCAACTTAACAAATACAAACGAGACATTTTCTTGTTATTTTATTTCTTTTTGTAAAGTTGCGCAACTTTATATTTTGTAGAGAATATATTTTTCTAACAATAAATTATCTTTTATTTATCATAATATACACAATTATTTTTGTGTTATTATCAATAAAATATTTGTCCCCACATTCGTGTTTGTATTTTTTTTTAAATCACACACATTTATATGATTTAAATCAATAATTTTTTAATAAAAAATTTGTCACACAATTTTTTTATAAATTTCTTTTGTTATATTTATCATACAATATACAATGAATAATATAACTATATTATAAATATTTAATTGAATAAAACATAATTTCTATACAAAAGATTAGAATATTTATTCATATATAAATCATTCTTTACCTAATCTCTACATAAAATATTAAAATATTTAATCAATTAAAATATTTATTTCAACACTTAATTTCTATAGAAGAAATTATGATATTTAATCAATAAATATTCACCATATCACATTATTTTTACAAAAGAAATCATAATGTTTCAAGCATCTTTGATCGAAGTCGCTTAAACATTATTTTTGATTGCACGTCTGTATCTCATAACATCGGCACGTTTTTGTCACATTATTTCTCAAATCAAACAAGAATTTTTCTTGTAATTATTTGAATTCATAAATATAAAATTAAGTAAGTCTTTATTTAATATATTCACATATCATTAAACAAATACATTTATAAAATACATCAATAACTAATTATTGTAATTAATTAGAATATAAATTATTACAATTAATTAGACTATTAACAATTTATTTTTAATCAAATACAAAATTAAAGTTTTTGTATACCAAAAGACAAATAGTTTTATAAAAAAAAATTCAGAATTTTCTATTAAAACAAAATGCATTTATAATAGATCTTTATTCATATATGTATACAAATGGCTAGATAATCATACTTATTATGAATGAACACGAATAATCATATTATTAACTAATATGCATGATATATATACAAATAATCATTTAACAACATAATCAAATAAAATATAACTATAAATATATTTCATATCTTAATTAAAGCACTTACATTGATAACAATAATATTATGAAGGTTACGATGACAATTAACAAAATTAAATATATTTAATTGGATAATTGTTCTTCAAGCCATTAAATGTTAATTACATAATTAACAAATTAATTATAATAATTTAATTATTTAGATCAAATTTCATTTTAATTCACGTTTGAATTTCATGTGAATTTTGTTTGAATTTCATTTGATTTTATTTACCCAAATTCTCATTTTCATTCATTAATGGAATTTATGAATTAGTTTAAAATTCCAACAATCTCCCACATTAATGGAAATTGAAAGATTAACCCGATGAAATGTTCAACAGTTGAATTCTATATATGATAGGTAGGTGTAACCCTTTGAAACTTCTCTTATGGAAAGTATATAACTTTACTAGCCAACTAGTAGACTAGATGTCCTTGAATTATTTTTCCATTTGTGTAAACGATTACACACTTTCACGTAGAATTCTCTCTAATACATGTCAAGCTCTCATTGTTGCGTCCGCTTTGGCCATGGAACACGTGCCTGGTTCTATGAGAGTATGAGGGGGTCTAAAATTGAGCCGTGCAATTCCTTCAAAACGGCCCCACTTCTCCCTCACATATCACTCATTTCATTAACCAAAATATTAAAAATATATATTGTTTCATTAAAAGTGATATGTTTATCCTCGTCAAAATATATATTGTTTCATTATATGATTAATCCTCAACAATTTACTATTAAGGCTTTGTTCTCTTTGGGTTTTAAAATAATTTAAACAAAATTAATTTTTCAATCAATTACTTCTCAACAATCATATCACTCATTTCATTAACCAAAATACTAAAATACCATATATTTTAAATTATTATTTTTTATTTTATTTATATATATCAATACCTTTAAGTCTTTTTACTAAAAATAATCCTCACTTTTTCAAAATTATCAATAATTATTATTTTTTTCTCAATTTAATTTTTTTTTTTAAACTCAATCCCAACCAGCCTAATATATGATTTAAACTCTAATTATAAAAATATATTTTTAAATATATTATTTATTGTATATCTACTTTGATATTTTTTTATTCACACAGAAAACTTATATTTTAATAATTTAAATAAAATAGATTTATTCACAATAAAATAATCACAATTAGTTCATAGTTAATAATAATTTTTAAATATTAGTTTTTATTCTATTTTAAACTAAACGTTTTAAAGTTAAATTTGTTGTTAGTACCATAGAGTTCATTATAACTGTAATCATTAAAATAAATATATATTTGAATTATTTTAAAATTTATCAAATTTTTATAAATTCTATTTTATTTTATAATATAATTATAATTATAAATATTAAATCACTAATTTAATCAATTTAAATACTAAAATATTATTCTTTATTTTTATTATTTTAAAATTTTAAATAAAAAATATTATTTTAATAAATAAAAGAATTAAAAACTCCAATAATTTATTTATTTTTATTTAATTAATTTAAAAAAAATTAAAAAGAAAAACTCTCAAATAACCAAAATCAAACCCGCCCTAAGCAAACATTAATGCCTGAGTTCTGACGCCAATTTGACGCTAATTGAATTCTGAACTTCTATAATTACATCTACACATACATAGCTCGGAGTCTATAAAAGCTAGTTTGATTTGAGTTTTTAGTTTTTATTTATTAAAATTTTACATATTATATTTTATTTTTTTAATAACCTAATTATTTAATTAAAATATTAAAAAATATTTAATAATTCAAACCATTAAAATTCAAAATAATCTAAAAACTCTTTTGATGTGAGGTGAGTTTTTAAAATTATAAAATTCAAATATTATTTGAAAAAAAAAACTAATTTTTTAATTATTTTAATTAAATTATTAAAATATTTATTTGTATTTAAATTTGTTAGATCGTCTTTGCAATTCATTTTATAAGGGCTAGTTTGATTCAGCTTATTGATACCACTTATCCAGCTTATTCTTAGTTTATTCTTAGGTACGTTTGATATGATCTCAGCTTATTTAATTGTTAAGTTTAGGTATGTTTGATATAGCTTATACGCCCAATTTATTTATTTTTAATATTTATAATATATTATTTAATAATTAATATTATATAGAGATATAATGTTATATATATATTTAATAATTTAATTTTAAATATTAATAAATGATTTAATTAAAAAATAAATTATATTTGAAAATAAATTATATTAATATATTATTTTTTATAATTTTATTGTTAATATATAATTTTAATTATTAATAAATGACTTAAATTAAAAAATAATATATTTTAAAATAAATGATATGAATATATTAATTTTTATAAATATATAATTTTAAATATATTTAATATAAATATGATATAAAATATGTATTAATATATATAAAAGTATTTAATAATATTTAATAATATCTTTTTCACATTTCTACACTTCTCTCTGTGATCTAATCTTTCAATTTTCAATTTATTTTTTATTCTCTCACATTTTTCATTTTTAGTATTATCATTCATTTTAAGATTCATCTAAATTATAATCAGTATTTTAGATAATTAATTAAAGCTAGTTTCATTTTTAAAATTATAAAACAAAAATATCAAAGTCTATTTATAATTTATATTTTACTTAATTATTTTATATATTAAGATACATATATTATAAATAACAAATAAAAATATATTTAAATATATGTTTTTTATTATAATAATTTTATATATTAAAATATTATAAATATATAAAATAAATGTGAGAGAATGAATAAAATGATTAGAAATAGATTAAATAAATGAGAGAATGAATAAAATGATTAGATATAAATGAAAGAAAATGAATAAAAAATATTTAAAAATATGAGAGAGAAAAAAACTGAGATTATTATAACCTTAAACCTGAGGAGAGAGGTAGAGAAAAATTTAAGTTTAAACACAAACATGTGTTTGATTGTAATTTTTTGCGTGAACTTATTACGCAGACGCCTACGCGGCTTATTAACGCCGAATCAAACGAGGCCTAAATTAGAAGCATGCAATCAATCGATGACTTAACAATCGATGACTTAAAAATAGTTAATTTTATTTATCGTTGAATAGATTTATTATAATTTTTTTTATGAATTTAGAAAAGAAAACAAAATAAAACTTTTAACTTAAAAAGTAAATTATTTAAGTTTTTAATTATTAAACTTGATTTTTTTAAATATATTTAAATTTTAAATTTCATAATTTTTTAATATATTAATTAATAAAATAATTAATTTGATAGTTAAAATAAAATTTAGAATTAAAATATAATATTATTCTAACAAAAGAAAAAAAAAATCAGTTTATTTAGAAATTTATTAACATTCAAATTTTGACAACTTAAATAATTTAAATTTAATAATATTATAATTATCAGATTATTACTAATTATGTAATATTAAAAGTCTCAAATATAATGTAATATTTATCTTAAAATAAATTATTTTATCGTGTTAATGAATTATAATTAAATATTTTTATTTTTAATCAAATAAATAAAAAAATATGTTCTTAAATTATATATAATATAATAAATATAAAATTAATAAATTTTAAAAAATTAAAAATAGTTTTTCTTTCTGATAAAATGTAACCAAAATTTTATTAGTAGTAATTATTTCTTATTTTGTCAGTCACTAAGACCCAACTCTAATTCTAAAACAAAAAGCTTTTCCAAACGGTTTCTAATGAATTTGTTTGGTTACATCTAATATTAATAATGTAATTAGATAAGAAAAAAAATATATAAATATATTTATATATATATATATTTATTTTTTAAAATTAAATAATTTCCATTTATCTAGTTTATCATATTGACATTTATGGTTTTTTTTTTTATAAAATAGTATTATTATCATTAAGATTAAGATACATTAAAATAATATATATATAAATATATACAATTTTGATTAAATATTTTATGTATAATTTAATTTTAAAAATAATTAATTCTTAATAAAATTGTTGGCCGAACACAAAGGTGACTGAACAATCTATATATATTGTTAATCGGCAATGATAATCTTAGTGATCATATTCATACGCATAGTGATGTCTTTTTCACGAAATGTCTCACAGGAGGTCAGGGACTTCACGAGAAGATGCATCGAGAACTGCTTTACGGAGGAAATGAGAGCTCTCGTCGCGGTGTTTGCGCCTACCAGAGCATCACCAGGTGTCAATACTCTAAACATTGATCTTGTTGCTTCAGGCTTGCAGATTACAGGAAACACAGGAATACCTCCAGTTGTTCAACCAACTGGTACAATGGAACAAGGCAAGGCCGGGAAGGAAGTTGTTGCTGATTCTTCTCAAAATGCACCTCCTCCTGCGACAAGGGTGGCTGTTGAACAAACCGTAGATCAAACCATGGGGGTTGCAGAGGCTGCAGGGAATTTACCTGGAACAGAGACAACACTTGCTGGAGTTGGAAGCAGCATGGTAGAAGCTGCAGCTGATTCAACTCAGGCACCTTCAAAATTCTCTGCCTTCATACCAGTTCAGACCAGTTCAGCTAGGACTCAAGAGCAGGAACTTGCAGCAGCTCTGATAGGAAATACTGTTAGGACTGCTTTAGCCAAAGAGAAGATGATTGATGTTGCCTATTTGAAGTCCTTGGATGATGCTGAGAGACCTGCAAGATTCACTACAGCATTCAAGAGGCTTAGAAGTCTAGCCAGATTGTCTATAAACAACAAGGACTCAGAGTCGCAACAGTTGCTGAAAACTCGAATGTTGGAGGTTAAGGCTGCTCAGATTCTGATGTCAAGACCCAGTAGGCGCTCCAGGAAATAACTTGTTTTTTTCATTATTCAGACAGTTTTTGAACTCGTTTTGTCTTTCTGAACTTACTTGAATTTGTTGTTTTTGTCTTTCTGAACTTACTTGAATTTGTTGTTTTTGTCTTTCTGAACTTACTTGAATGGGTTATTTTTGGGCCATGTTAGGCAATTATTTACATTTCCTGATGACATTTTTTTTGCTTAAGCACTATTTGATAGCTAAAAATAAAAATAATAAATTTCAAATCTAGTATATTAACTTTTGGAAACGAAAAATATTAATCAATTTAAAATAAGATAATAAAACAACCAATTAAACAAATACAAATAATAAAACATTTGAAATAAATTTAAAATCTAGCAAATATTATGACTAATAAAAATTATTTAAATTAAAGGGGAAATTTACCTTATATAGCATGTTTTTACTAATTTTTTCATTTTTAACATTTTGTTAAGGCAAAAATGTCACTTTTGCCCTTTAATTAAAAAAAAAAGATTGATTTCTTTTCTGTCGTTTCCCTTTCCTTCTTCTTTCCCTCCCTCTCTCTCTTTTCAACTTCCCCTACCCTCGAAGACCCGATCAAGCCCGACGACGACGAGAAGCCTCTGAAACATCTACAACGTCCTCTCCCCCGAACCCCGACGAGCCCCCGACGACAAATAAGAGCCTCCGACGAGAATCAGAACTCTAAAACGACGAAGGTGAGTTTATCTTCCATGTTTTCCCGTTTCTATCCGAGTTTTGCCGTTTTATATCGTTTATATTCCATGCATGCTATAATGGAAGAATGGTTTAGGGTTTATTGTTTAGGTTTAGGTATGGGTTTAGGTTTATTGGCTGAATGAATAGTTTTGGGTTTAAAATGCTTCTGTCGAAGGCTGTTGCAGGCTGTCGATGGTGACGATGCATCTGTCGCAGACAGAATATACTATTCGCCTGCGACAGATGCATCGTCGCCTGCGACAGATGCATCTCCCGCCTGCGACAGATGCACTGTCGTCTACGACAGATGCACCGTCGTTTGCGACAGATGCACAGTCGTCTGCGACAGATGCACCGTCGTCTGCGACAAATGTCTTATTTCCTTTAAAGAAGTGGTATTTACTTTCATTATTCTGACTTAATGTTTTTTTGCAGATGGCACCAACCAAATGCAAAAACAAAACAGTAATTGAGAACTTTCCTGGACGTGTTTCATGGAAATCTACTTGCACCTGCTTGTTAAAGACCAAGGACAAGTTTAATCACTTTGGTCTTATGGAAAGGGCTATGAAGAGTCAATTTCAGTATCTATTGAAAGCTCCGACTGTAATTTTCTCAGGAACAAAATCCACCAGATGTTGATCAGGAAAAGCAGCTCCAATTCGAAGGGAATAACTTTCTTAGTCAATGGTCAGCAGCTGTACTGGGGCATGAAGGAATATGCCTTGGTAACAGACCTAAATTTTGGAAGATTTCCTGTGATCGAAAACTGGCACGTTGAAGAATGTCCACCCCTAGTCCATAAATATTTTCGTGGAAAAACAATTGTTAGAGTGACAAAGGTTCAAACAGTTTTCCTCAAATGCTTTGAGAAGGAGGATGCATGGAAGCTTTGGCTCATTAACCTTATTACCAGTGTCTTTTTGGATCTGATAATAGGAAGATGGTATGTTTGAAGATCTTCAGCATGGTGGAGGACATGAAAATGTTCCTTCAATTTCCATGGGGAAAGGTGTCATTCAATTCAACATTGAAGGGTATTGACAAGGACATGAAACATCTTCGGCAGCTATATGTGGAGAAGAAGGAAACCTGCAAGGGGAACTGTGATGTTGCTTATACTATTAGTGGGTTCGCCATAGCCTTCCAAGTTTGGACATATTTAGTTATGAAGACATGTGTCCCCAAATTTGCGGATATGATCGAGGAAAAACATATATGCCCAAGGATATTACTCTTTACAGCCTCTAGAAGCAACACCAACATTAGCCAAGAGGTATCCAATGCCCTTTTCAAATGCAATGTGTTTAACAAGATTGATGAGTCTGAGGAGGAGAAGAGGAACTACTGTGGGGAAGACTTTGAAGAAATGGGAGATTACATTTATGATGATTTATTTGAAGTGGATGGTAGGAAGAGAAAGAATGAAGATGTCAGTACTCCCAAACCGACGCCCAAGAGGAGAAAACCAATTAAAATCACACTAGCCAAGAGGACCGAGAAGTCATTTAGTGATGAATCTAGCCAAGACAGCTTTCGGTCTACTACTCGTGAATCTAGCCATGTCCCTTTAGCAACGAGTCCTCAAAAGAAAGAAGACAATTCTCCAACTAGCCAAGACAATCTGGTGACTCAAGCCCAGAATGATGTCAAGTTTGATGAGCTGAGAAAGGATATGAAGGAGCTTACAAGGGATGTGAAGGAGCTTAAAACTGAAATGAAGGTAATGAAAGAGGATCAACGGGTTATGTTCAATCACATAATCCAATTATTGGGTGAAATAAAACAAAAGAAAGATGTTGCTGCTGATGATGATTTAGTGGAGAAGGATTTGGAGATGAACAAAGATGCTGCTGATGAGAATGATGATATTGATGATCTGTTGAATGAGAAAAAAGATGCTGCTGATGAGAATGATGTTGTTGATCGGTTGAATGAGAAAGAAGATGCTGCTGATGGGTTGGATTTCAACAAAGAATCTGATGAGAATGATGCTGCCGATGGGTTGGAGATGATAAAGAATGATGATGATGAACACAAAGATGATGCTGTTTTTGATGAACACAAAGATGATGTTGTTGTTGATGAACACAAAGATGCTCATGATGTTGGGTTGGAGGATGATGTTGTTGTTGATAGGTTGGAGATCAACACAGAAGCTGATGATGATGAAAACAAAGATTCTGTTGTTGTTGATGGTTTGGAGATCAACAAAGAAGCTGTTGTTGATGAACACAAAGATGCTGTTGTTGTTGATGGGTTAGAGATCAACACAGAAGCTGATGATGATGAAAACAAAGATGATGCTGATGTTGATGGTTTGGAGATCAACAAAGAAGCTGATGAGAATGAAAACAAAGATGTTGTTGTTGTTGATAATGAGAATGAAAACAAAGATGCTGCTGTTGTTGATAAGAATGAGAATGAAAACAAAGATGTTGATGTTGTTTTTGAGAATGAAAACAACAAATTAGCTGATGAGGCTGAGTTGGGAAAGAATGAATTGTCCACGAAGAAGAAGAGGAAGGTGGTTTTGACCAAAAATAGGTTGCAGCAGTTAGGCAAGAAAAGGAAGATGAATGAAGAGGCTGAGTTGGGAAAAAAGAATGATGATGAGGCTGAGTTGGGAAAGAAGATGGATGAAGAGGCTGAGTTGGGAAAGAAGAAGGATGATGATGTATTGGTATTGACTCCAACAAGATTTCAGGAACAGAGTTTTCGGAGAAAGAAAAAGTCCACACAATTGGGGAACTACACAGATCCTAATGGAAAATCCTTTAAACTCATTGATCCAGTAACTGTCAATCCTCTTTTAGATTATGATAGTGAACTGATGGATGAGTTGAAACACTGGCTGAAGCTGCAGGATAAAGACAAGATAAATCTGGTTCTTTTCTATGCTGGTCGAGATTTGTTTAACAGAATGTTGAGGCCTCAGAATTGGCTACATGATCATGTAAGTTTTTGTTGATGAAACTGTTTTTGGGTATTGTATTAACAGCAGGACAAAGATAAATAGCAGGAATGCATCTGTCGCAGGCGACAGTGCATTTGTCGCAGGCGAATAGTATATTCTGCCTGCGACAGATGCATTTCCGCCTGCGACAGATGCAATTCTGTGCTTAATTCATTTGATGTTCTGTGCTTAATTCATTTGATGTTTTGTGTGCTTAATTCATTTTCTCGATTCTGTCGCAGGAGATAGATGCAGCATGTTACATTCTTAAAAAAAGGGTTGCCAATTTCCCCAAGACTTATTAACCGATAGATTTCTCAATATGTGACTGTAATGTCTCTACGAGGCTGTCGTTACGTTATTCAAAGTTCTCCAAAAATCCACAAACATACGAATTCGACGATGACTTGATGGAATATTTCATGGGTGATGAACGAAAATTTATGACTTCTTGGATCATTGTAGATAAGGTATATTTCCCTATAAATCTGAATATGAAGCATTGGGTCCTATTTGAGGTGCAACTACAAGATTGATGCATCAATGTTTATGACTGCGAACAGGGATTTATCAAAAAGAATCAGTATGACAAGTTCATGAAACCACTATGTGAAATGATTCCATATATGATTCTAAATAGAACGACCGAGTTTGACAGGATCAAATATCCTAAGTTCAGTTTGGAAGGAATGTCATATGTTGTAATACCACACCCAAGAGTCCCCAAGTGCACCAAGAGTGGAGACTGTGGTCTTTTTACAATCATGTATTTGGAGTACCTTATTGCCAAATTGGATATATCAGCTGTGACAACATAAAACATGGTTTTTTGGAGACAAAAATGGGCAGTTAGGTTATTCCACCATATAATAGACCCATAGAAAATGGACATAATTTAGCTATGTATATTTTTGAATATAAACCATGTGTATTTTTGAATGTAAACCATATGTATTTTTGAATGTAATTTAGTTAGCAGTTGTATTATTTTGAATGCAAATGGTTATATAATGTAGTATAAATATAATGTAGTATATATATAATTAAGCACAGAACATAAATGCATCTGTCGCAGGCGACAGTGCATCTGTCGCAGACGACAATGCATCTATCGCCTGCGATAGATGCATTCCTGCTTTTTCTCTTTGTCCTGTTGTTGATACAATACACATTCCACATCAGATGACAACACTTAACAACAGATGATCAAAATACAGTTTATGAGATATTTCTTAGCTTCTCTACACTGACTATTAAAACTCTCAGCGTAATTACTTGTCATTTGATTGTATCGCGAACCGGGGAAAAAAGCACGACTTCATCTCTCCACTCCAATTTGTTCCAAATATTCAGCAATCCTAGGGTCTTTAGTTCTGATCTTGTCAAAATGCTTCTGAAACGTGGACTCGGTGTATGCACGAGAAGCCAAATCAAACTCAACATGGCAGTTATCAGTTTTAAATTTGGCCATTATATTCATTTTGATGTGGTATGTGCATGCACCGTGATGTGCTTCTGGAAAAACCGCGGACAAGGCGTTGGCAATACTTGGGTGTCTATCGGATATGAAGACGAGATCCGGGACTGATCCAATTGCCAACCTTAGTTGTTGCATGAAATATGTCCAGGAGTTATTATTCTCCAAATCAACGACACCAAAAGCAACGGGATATAGTTGCGCGTTCGCATCCAATGCTATCGCAACCAGTAGTTGACCTCCAACTTTGTGCTTAAGGAAGCTGGCATCGATGCACAATACAGGACGACAACATCCTATGAAACCCCTAATTGAAACCCCTAGAGACATGAACATATACCTGAAGTGTCCTTAATCCGTCTGGATGTCAGTTATGGTACCTGTGTTCTTCTTCTGCAACATGAACAAGTAGGATGGCACCATAGGAATCCTCCACAGTTCTTCGCACCGCCATTAAGGCCTTTTCCCTTGACCTCTAAGCCTTATTATATGTCAAAGTTAACCCATAGCTTGTATGCATGTCTTCCATTATTTTTTTAGGCATGTGGTCATGGTGATGGTCCGTGTATTTACGTTTGATACACTCCGCAATTACCCATGATGGTGCTTGCCTCACATTGTCTTGTCTCGTCAAAATTGAGCATGTGTGTTCTTTTACAAATTTTCTGATCTCAAACAACTCCGAGAATTTTCCTTTCTTAGCACGCAATTTCCACTTGCAGTTCTCAGCCATACATTTTACAAACCAAAGATTTTTTTGTTGACTTCACCACTTTAAGGATAAAATGATTAGACATCGCATGTCTATGCAACCTCAATTGTATTTCTTTTTTGTTATAAAAAAACGTACCCACTTCTAATGAATTTTCAATTAATGGAGCAGGTGTTTCGATCTCGAGTGGTTCATATGAGAAGTAGTGCTTGGTTCCCTCAGTATGGCTGAATATTTTCCTAACATGGGAAGTGCTTGGTTGACTTGGGAAGACATTTTCCTGCTCAAAAACATCTTGCTTCTCACATACTTCTCTCTGCTCAAAAACATCTTGCTGCTCAAATATATCTCGCTACTCAAACACATCTTGCTGCTCAGATACATCTTGTTGCCTTGGGAATACATCTTGCTGCTCAAATACATCTTGCTGCTCACATACATCTCGCTTCCTTGAGAATACATCTTGCTGCTCAAATACATCTTGCTGCTCACATACATCACACTGCCTTGGGAAGATATCTTGCTGCTCAAATATGTCATTTTCTGGTCTTTCACTTTTTTGAATTGAATATTGACTTCTCTACTAAAGAGACACATAGCGGGGCGCGATGATTGGGCAGTGAAGACGAGAGTTCTTGTAAATAGAACGCCACATCGCTATCTCCAATGATTGTTGCAGGAGGAGAATTCATCATTAACATATTATACTTCACCTTGAACACCAAGTCATATCTTAATTTGTCCACACCAATAGAATTATAGACAATTGAAGTTAATTCTTCATATGTAGTATTTCGGGGTACATTCACACCACGACACGAACTTGAGACAAAAGACTAACACCACCATCATCAGTTTTCCAGTCTCCATCAAAGAGGAGAAAAACACCAACATTCATGTGATCTGCAATTGATAAAAATTCACAGAAGTCAGTGTCAGTGCCCAGTTAGTGTTAATTGCAAGGAGGAAAATGCAAGGAGGAAAATGCATCTGTCGCAGGCGGGAGATGCATCTGTCGCAGGCGGGAGATGCATCTGTCGCAGGCGAGAAATGCATTTGTCGCATGCGAAAAATGCATCGTCGCCTGCGACAGATGCACTGTCGCCTTCGTCACCTTCGTCAGATGTATATTTCACCGTAAAATAAATCAGCCAAGCTCTAAAACCATTCTTCCATGACCTAACCTACAACCTAGACTCTAAACGACGAAACCCTAAACATTCATCCATTTTCGCGATAAAACGACGAAGGTAGCGTCTAACCTGAATGTTGAAGACGTTCCGGTTTTGTTGATGAAGGACGTTGATGATGAAGGAAGGACATTGATGAGATGAAACTGATGAAGGGGAAAGTTGATGAAACTGATGAAGGACGTTGGTTGGTGGAGAGGAAGGAAATGGGGGACAAGAAACTGAAAGGCACTAACATTTCAATTTTTTTTTAATTAAAGGGCAAAAGTGACCTTTTGCCAAGGCAAAAGGTTAAAAATGAAAAAATTAGTAAAGGCATGCTATATATGGTAATAACCCTCTTATGAGGGGTTATTTCATCAAATTTCCCAAATTAAAGTGGGTGGTTCTGAGTTGCTTTTTGGTAGTTTCAACCTTTGCAACCAACCCCGTCTCATACGTGGCAATATGGGATTGGAGCAGCTTAAGGTTCAAATGGTTTTAACTTTTTCAACCCTTGGAAGTCTCATAGCTTAGCACCTAAACTAGGTGACTTGAGAACTTGAATTTTAACCGCGGTTTGTGTGGATTTTTTAAAAGATTTTTAAAATTAATTATGTAATATTGATTAATTTTATTCAAAATTTAATAATCTTTAGATTTGATTTAATCAAATCCATTTAAATTAGTTAAACATAATTAATTTAAGAACGATTTTATTTGAAAGACAGAGTCACTAATTGATTTTAAAAAATGAATAAAAATGTGTACGTATACAAACGTATTTTACACCAGAGTTTTGTTTGGTTTAAAATTTGGTGATACTCGGGAAAGGACTTTTGCGCTATGTCATCCGTACTAGTTAAAGAACGGTCTCTACTTTATAAACTTGGCTCTTTGAAAATCGGTTGTATCACGTTTGAGTTTTTAGCCGATTATTTTCTGGTCATAATCATGCTTCTAGGTTTTAACGTTATTTGAAATATTGAAACAACAATATTAAAATGCTGGTACATGTTACATACATGAGAATATCAATCATTTTAAGGATGTTATAAATAAACGTCAAACGAACCTTGGGTACAATATTTATTAGGGAAACATGCCGAAAATATTATAAAGTCATTTTCCGATCTCTTGGACTTTTTAGAAAGGCTTGGGGTACCAACAAAAATAATTTTGGATTTTGAAAAATGAAACTAAATAGGCCTTAATTAAGACTGGAGTCCTAAAGGTCGAGTCTAATTTTGTCGGTCGGGGACCGGAGAGACTCGGTCTAGGCGAAGGGAGCTCTTGGTCGAGGTCCAGGATGCTCAGTCGTATGACCGAAGTCTCTAAGTTGGGGTATCGAGGACTCTTGGTCCATGGTTGAAATTACCGGTCTAGGTGTAAAAACCTAACGGTCCTAGACTAGCCCGATGATAGGTTTCTCGGTCGATGTGTATAAACCTCTCGGTCCAAGTCTAGCTTGGGGATAAGATCCTCGGTCCTAGACTTGGGATTCTCGATCCCAAGGTTCGGGAGTCTCGGTCCCAAGGTTGGAGTGATCGATCATTATGTTAGAGAGTCTCGGTCCTAAACTCGGAACTCTCGGTCCTAGGTTTGGGAGTCTCGGTCCCTCGGTTTAGGAGTCTCGATCTTGGGTCCTAAGAGTCTCAGTCCTAGGTTTGGTTCTCGATCATGAGTTCTGGGAGTCTCGGTCCCAGGTCATACCTCTCAGTCCTATGTACAAATCCTTGGTTGGATATATCGGTCATAGCTCAAGAACATCGGTCTTAAGACTTAGTCCTAACTCAAGAATATTGGTCTTTGGTCTCGTTCTGGACCGAGGATCCTCGGTCGGATCTCTCAGTCCTGTACTCGCATGCCTCAGTCCTCAAGAACACATGAGTTCAATTTTTAAAATTCATTTTTTTAGCTCTGATTCTTTGATCCAAGAGCTTGGGTAGTTTCATAAAGCTCCCATGAACATGTTGATCATCATCTAAAGGTATCAATCGACCTAGATGATAATCAATTTCTTCAAAATAATTTAAGATCAAAAATTGAGTTTTTGATTTAAAGGCTCTTTTTAAATGAAAAGAGCTAGCTAATAGCTTCCATATATCACATATATTTGATTGATACCAAAACAAGAACACTAACTGTTCGTTTTGACCAATTCAAAAACATCATTTTATTTGAATTTTTTATTTTGATCAAACATGTCCGGGATGAATCAAACATGATACAAATGAGTGTCCAACATTTTTACAATCATATTAGGAAGCTTTTTGGGCTGCGATTCAACAAAATTAATCCAAGAACAACAAACCTGTTTTTTTAATTTTTGACAATCAAAATTGGATTTTTTTTGTTAGTCGATTGCTAGATTTTATCATATCTAAATAGTTTCTAAATGAACTTAGGATCAATATTCAAACTTAAAATGACATGAACAACAAGCCTACAAGCTTATGCAATTTGAAATATAAAAATTTTAAATTTAAACTGTAAATATGAATTAGAGGATGATTGAAACCTTACAAGGATTGAAGAACACTCTTTGATCCTTTTGGAAGTTTTCTGGATGTACAGATCCGAGCATCACGGCCTTATACATAATTTTCAAAATATCTAAAGCTTTGAAGCTTTAATGGCAGATTTCGATTCTCTTTGATTTAAGGGGTATGTGTTATAGGTTAGCTTCGGAATGACTTGAGGGGTATTTATACTCATCCTAAGTCGGTTGGGGAATGACTTCGGAAACCAAAGACCAAGACCAAGGACTGATGTTTAAAGTTAGGATCGAGCCCTAAGACCGGTGTTCTTGAGCTAGGATCAAGAAATATGACTGAGGATTTTCACATAAGACGGATAAATCTGACCTAGGACCGAGACTCCTAGGTCCTAGTACCGAGATATTCAACTTTAGGACCAAACATTCCAAACCCAAGACCGATGATCCTAACCCCAAGTTAGTCCAAGACTAGTAGGTTTTTACACCTAGACCGGTAATTCCTGCCAAGGACCGAGAGTCCTTGGCACCCTGACCTAGGGACTCTAGTCCTCCAATCGAGTATCCTAAAGCCTAATCGAGAGCTTTCTCGGTCTAGACCGAGTCTCTTCGGTCCTTGACCGAAAAAAATGATCCTGAGCCTTAGGACTCCAGTCCTAAGGCCTGTTTGGTTTCACTTTTCAAAATCCAAAATTATTTTTGTAATTTTAGAACCCAAACCATTTTCAAATAATCCCGAATGGTCGGAAAATAATTTTAAAATATTTTCGGGATATTTTCCAAATAAATATTTTGATTAAGGCTTCGTTTTGTGTTTATTTCTAAATCCTAACATTATTTTCTGATATTTTTAGGCTGTTAACTCAATCTTTCATAACCGCAATCACAGGCATGCACCTTTAAATAAATTTGTACAATTATTTACGTAATATAAACTTATCCTTATTTAGGACCCTAGACTACTAATTAAAAAAATAAATATTATAAATAATTTTTTTGATAGCCTGAATTTTACAAAATAAAACTATTTTCAATGGGTGCGGAGAACATAACGCATAAGCCCTTTCTCGAGCGTAACCAAATAACGAACCGCTTATGAAATTAAACTCTAGTATAAAGTACGTTTGAACACGTACATTTTACTGTTTTTTTCTAAAATCAATTGGCGACTCTGTTTTCATATTAACAATCTTTTTAAAATTAATTATTCTTAATTAATATAAATCGAATTTTAAATCAAATCATCATTTGGTTATAACAAATCTTCAAATTATTAAAATTTGAATTAATTAACTAATTTTATATAATTAATTTTAAAAGCTATCATGTAATGATAAAATATTTAAAAAATAATGTTTTATTTTAAAAAGATGCACGACACACAAACTATGGTTGAAATCATTGTACCTCGAGCCACATCGGGTCCCCTCGTAATGTCACGTGTCCTTAACACGTGCTAAGCTACGAAAGAGATTTTTCAGGGGTTACAATATATAATAATGCTTAATTTGAATTTACCGAGTCAAAAGTTGTGCTTAATTTGGATATATATATGTGAGAGTAAATGGATACTTGGGTCGGGACCTGCCTATAAACTTGAAACGGTTAAAAACAAAATTAAAAATGTCATAGGTATGTTTCGAACTTGTAACGTAACAAAAATAAGTAAACCTTTAAACCAACTAAGCTAATAAGACTTTATACTTTAAATTCTACACAAAATTTGATGAACGAGCGATATTCATAACAATATAAATAATTTGAATTTGTCGGGTCGGAGATGTGGTTAATTTGGATATATATATGTGAGAATAAATAGATACTTTGGTCGAATCTTGTGTTGATCCGCCCATAAATCTGAAACGGTTAAAAATAAAAAAAATGTTATATATATATGTTTAGAACTTGCAACATAACAAAAACATGTAAAATACTTTAACCAACTAAGCTAATAAGACTTCATATTTTAAATTCTAAACAAAATTGATAAACGTGCGACATTCATTAAAATAATATATATATATATATATATATATAATAATGCTTAATTTGAATTTGTCGGGTCGAGAGATGTAGTTAATTTGGATATATATATGTAAGAATAAATGGATACTTGGGTTGGGACCCGCCCATAAACTTTAAACGGTTAAAAATAAAATTAAAAATGTTATATGTATGTTTTGAATTTGCAACCTAACAAAACAAGTAAAATCTTTTAACCAACTAAACTAATAAGACTTTACCTTTTAAATTCTACACAAAATTTGTTGAACACGCGAGAGTCATAACAACAATATATATATAATAATAATAATGCTTAATTTGATTTTGCTGGGTCAAAAGTTATGGTTAATTTATATATATATATATATGAGTAAATGGATACTTGAGTCTATATCATTATTAACGAAATATTTTTATTTAATATTAGGATAAAAGATATAATTATTTTTATTATATTTGTTTTTGTTTTTGTATGAGTATTAAAATTTTATATAATATATATAGTGATTCAAAATATAACTTACAAAATATATTTACATACACAAAATTATAAAATTATTTCAATAAACATAAGTGATTTAATGGTTAAAGTGTTAACATTTCATAATTAAGACTATGGTTTAAATCCCTCTAAAGTAATGATTATATGTGAGTGCGAAAATATCTGTAGATAAAGTAAAAACGAGAATGTTGGTGAGTAACGCAAACATTAGTGAAAAAATCTAAGGCTTCATACACGGAGAGAATGTCGGCTTGAGCAACGCAAAAATTGATGATAAAACCTAAGGATTCATCCATGAAAAGAATGTTGGCTTGAGTAAAGCAAACATTGTTGAGAAAACCTAATGGTTCATTCACTGTGGGTGATTTAGGGCCTAAGATCATGCCGAAATGTGTAATCGAATCTTAGGAATATTTGTTTGAGTAATGCAAATATTTGTGAGAAAACCTAAGGGTTTGTCCACGGAAGTGATTTAGGACCTAAGATCATTCCTAATGGTGTAATCTAATATTTAAAAATGCACCCTTGAAAATCGCAAATTCTTTACGGGCGGTGAATCAAAGCCAAAAATGTTTAAGACTATTAAGCATTTTTAATAAATAATAGGTAAATTCATGTGCAATGCACACGAAAAAGATAAAACAAAATAAATTTAAAAAATAACAATAATTTTAAAATATGTATTTAATGTGTCTTATACTTAATAAATAACGAATAATTAGAATAATATATATATAAGAGAAAATAAAAATTACTTTTTTAATAAATTTATATCATTGAAAAAAATTAAGATAAAAAGTTTAATTATTTTTATAATATATATATATATCATTATTAATGAAATATTTTTATTTAATATTAGGATAAGAGATATAATTATTTTTATTATTTTTTTGTGTATGAGTATAAAAAAATTATAGTTATTTAAAGTATAACTTACAAAATATATAAATACATACACAAAATTATAAAATTATTTCAACAATCATAAATGATATAGTGGTTGAAGTGCTAGCATTTCATACATAAGACTGGTGTTCGAATCCCTCTAAAAGTAATTATTATACGAACATTGGTAGATGAAGTGGAAGCGAGACTGTCGATTTGAGTTATGCAAACATTGGTGATAAAAACATAAGGGTTCGTCCACATAGGGAATATCGACTTGAATAAAGTAGACATTGTTGAGAAAACCTAAATGTTCGTCCACGATAGTGATTTAGGGCTTAAGATCATACCGAAATGTGTAATCGAATGTTGGGAATGTTGACTTGAGTAAAACAAATATTGGTGAGAAACTTAAGGGTTCGTCCACGGAGGGTGATCAGAGCCTAAGATCATGTCGAAAGGTGTAATAGAATGTTTAAAAATGCACACTTAAAGACCGCAAAGTTTTTCCACGGAGGGTGAGTCAAAGCCAAAGATCATGCCAAAGTGCGTAATCGAATGATTAAGCATGGTGGGAATTGAAAATAATTAAGGTTAAAATACATCATTGAAATATAATTTAGATAATATATATGGGTGAAAAAAAATTATAATACATTTTTTTTCCGTTTTAGTATTAAAATTATTATATATATATATATATATATATATATATATATATATTAAAAGTATAATAAATATTTTTTATTTTAATTTATATTGTTCTTATATATATATATATTTTAAAAAATATATAAATTAGAAAATATATTTAAAAATATATTTTAAGTTTTAAAGGCGATCGTGAAATTAATTATGATTTATTTATTATTTTAAATAACAAAATAAGACTTAAAATAATATTTTATAATTGATTAAAATTAGAAAAGAAAAATATCAATATATATTTAATAAGTTATTAATTAAAATGACTGAAATTTAAGAAATAAAAAAATGTTTGATAAAAATAAAAATAAAACTGTAAAACAAAATTATAAAAATATTTAAATTAAAAATATAATTTTTGAAAAATGTATTTGAGACATGTTTATTATTATAAGAAAACAAATAATGACACTTTAAATTATTTTTTTTATTACCATATATTTTTATTTAATTATTTATATATAAATATATTAATTTTAAATAGTTTTTAATAATTTATTATTATAAAAAAACAAATTAAGATATTACATTGATAATTTTTTTATTAGCACATATTTTTTATTTAATTATTTTTTAATATTTATCCAATGATATATTATAATAATTTATTATTTTAAAAAATAAATTAAGACACTTATACACAATTTTATTACCACACATTTTTTAATTATTTATATATTATATATATTAATTTTAAATATTTTATTTTTATTTTTCCATTTATCTATTATACTAATTAATTTTTATATTTTTAATAAATATATATTCTTACTAAATTTGGTAATTAAATAATTAAATAGATATAAAAAAATATAAAAAAAAAAGCGTAAATGAATTGGTTAAGATCTCATATATGTGAAAAATATGACTTAAATTCCCTAGTCAAACTTGTGAACATGATATAATATAAAATATTTATATATAATTTAAGACGGAATATGAGTTATATGGGGTATTAAGAATATAAATTATATGTTATTTGTGTTTAGTTGAAAATTTAAGAGAGGTATAAATTGTATATATATTTTATAATTTTGTGTTTGTTTGGTGGAATAAGAAAAGGAATAAAAAATAATAAAAGACTATTTTATCTTTGTATTTAAATAAACTATTTTAATTATTATTTTAATATTTATTTTAATTTAATTTTTATTATTAATTATATTTAAATTATTAAAAATTATATTTGATTATCATATAAATATTTTAAAATAATTTATATATGATTTTCTCTTCTTCTCATTCAGACCACAATGACCATAAAAAACGGTATCATAATAAAATTATTTGATACTTATCACATAGAAATACATAGTCTACCTGAGTCGGTCATTGATTGAATATGTCATTATAAATACTACTCTATTGCACAATATCCTTAAAATGTACAACAAAGTAAGGAAAATAATATATAAGTTATTATACTTTTGTTTTGCAGATGGATTAGTATACAATGAGAAATTTATGGAGATGATGCAGATCAAACACATTGATCTTCTTCACTCGTCTTGGTTGATATAATTAGGAGCATTCCTTATTAACTACAACAAACAGTTAACGGAACATGCTTAAACTAACGAGTCTAAGTGTCATGTTTAGGCTAGAATATTTGTTAAGTCAATACAAATTGTGGAATTAGAGATTCTTTAACTCTTGAGGAAGAAGTGGGATTAAAAGTATTTTAGTTGATCGAATAATATGTAATGAATTTACATATTCATAAAGGAGTATGTAATCAGTTGTGTGAGTGAAAAAGAGCAAGAAAAAGTGCTTATAACAACCGCAAGAAACAATCATAAGAAATTAGATGCAACTTAAAAAAGATACTCGAGTCAATGTGAAATTAGATGCAACGTGAAAAAGATACTCGAGTCAATGCGTGTTAGATAAAGCTCTAAATCGCATTGAAAAATACAACAGATGTGGCATCAAATTCACAACTCGTTCTCTAAACAAAAGATTATACAAGAATGGAGTCTCATCTTGATTAAAGAAGTTGAACATTTTCAGAGATATTCCCGTGCTTTGACAATGGTCAAATAAATGTTACATACCTACAATGTGCAAAATGAATTAAGAAGAATGATACCCTTTTAAATAGGTTCTAAAAACAGGGAAGAAAATAGGCAAATATAACGAAAAAAAGAATGTACCAAGATAATATCCTGTGTCCAAAGTATCTATATTCATTTTCTTCAAGAACTTCATTGCCATGGACCACATATTGGAAACAATATGCATAATATGAAAGACAAAACTGATAACTAAATATGGCTAACCTATCAATGAAATGATTGCGATAAAAATAAAAGTACCAACAACACCAAATATTACAATGGTCACAAAATTCAAAAAGAATTGTTTTTTCTTCACCTGAAATTTCAATTGAATTTATTCATAGAAGGGGAGAATTCATTACATAAGAATTTTAAAAAAACAAAATAAAGAAACTCCTTATACAATATCTTGAGTTGAAAATAATGGAGGGAAGAAGGTAAATGACGAAAAATTTTCACTAAAAACCAATATATATGATTTATTTTCCTCCACTAGTCAAAAGAATGACAATCTCAGTTCATAAACCTAATATAATTAAAGAAAATATCAGCCTTTATCCCTCACTCAATAAGACAAACATTAATCAAGTGTTTAATCATATTTATTTTTATTAATTATATTTTATTAATCATATTTATTTTTATTCCACACATTTATCAATTATATTATTATTATTATTATATTTTATTTTAATCAAGTGTCTCCTTATATTTAAGAAAACAAGATAAATTATACTTAAAATTTAAAAGCCTAATTTAAAATATATTAAAATAAAAATATTTAAAAATTATATAAATAAAATAAAAAATAATATTTTAAAATATATATTATTTTAATATTTTAATTAATTAATTAATTAATTTAGATTTAATGAAAATAATAAAATTATATTTAAATTTTTTTTACTTATTTGAATAACCCTGAAAATGCCTTATATTATTTCAAAAATATTATTTCCCAACCAAATAAAGTTAATTATTATAAAATACATTAATTTCAAATAATCCATGAATAGGCGTGGAATAACTAAAGTGATTGAGTGAAGTTGTTGTCAGAATATGAGAAGACGATGACAAAGGCAGATCATAATAGCATGGCTGTCATCATGCAGTGGGAATATAAACGAGAGAGTAGTGTACTATTACATTTTCTGATGGTACCTCACCAAAGCTGTTACCTTTTAGTCATTTCATTTGAGCTAATCCCTTGTTTCAGCTTTAATTTCCTTTTTGATTTTCAAATTATTGTTTCATCTTAAATATTTTCCTTGTTGATCATTTCATGTTCATCTCTCTCTCCCCCATGCTCTTGCACTCCTGTTACTCAGAAGATGGAGTTGATTATGGTAAAGAAAAGTAGAACATGGGTAAACCATATAGATGCAGGTTTCACTAAGTTTCTATTCTCCTTGTCTCTTGACAACATTTTTAATGAGGATCTTTACACTGACCAGGTGCCTTTCTTATTCATCCTCCTCACTCTTTCTTGTTATAATATAATGTTGTAAGTTTGATTGTTCTTAGTTTTATGTATTTTTATTAAGAAGGAAATTTTATATCTTTTTTTTTTAAGGTGGTGGATATACCAGCATCATTTGAATCAGTAAATCAATACTATGGCTCATTTGTCCACCCTTTACAAGAGGATATCCGGGCAAAGCTATGTTCATGCCTAGATGACATCTCCAAGGCCCCATTTGAGGAAGTCTCATCTTGTAATGTGTCCTCTAACCTAGGTAAGAACTTCAGACTCTCTGAAGATGTCTTAAATGATGAGTCCCAGTCAGTTGAGGTCTTCATACATGATATAAAAGTTGGCGAGTGGAGTAAAAATGACCATGGGAAAGAGACTTACAAACCAATGTCAGGTGATCTGGTTTTGTTTTCCAATTATAAGCCTGAGTCTGTATCAGACTTAAATCGGAAAGGAAGAACATGGATTCTTGCGTTGGTGAGATTTGTCTATGATGATGAGGAAAAAAATTCATCAACTCATTTCAATGTTATGGCATCCAAAGATAAGGAGAACAATTCCTCAACACATTTCAATGTTATGGCATCCAAAGAGATTGGTGTTGAAGATCTGTACATGGTATTCTTGATAAATGTGTTGACTGAGAAAAGGGTTTGGCACTCACTTCATAGTTGCAGCAATGCTGAAATCATTAAGAAAGTTATAGAAACTGATGATAGTGAGGTAAGCCCATGCTGTATATATTGTGTTGTTGGACATATGGATTTTGTTTTGATTTTATTGTTGTTTGTTTAAGCAGGCTTTGGAAGATTGCAGATATTGTGACCCTATGAATAGCCTGCAGTTGTCTGCAATGTGGAATGATAGTCTTTTATCCCAGCTGAACAAATCTCAAAGAGATGCTGTTATGTCATCGCTTATCCGAACCAACTGTTCCCATAAACCTTCCATAGATCTTATATGGGGTCCTCCAGGGACTGGGAAGACTAAAACTATTAGTTTGCTACTTTTTAAACTCTTGAGTATGCAATGCAGCACTCTTGTATGCACCCCAACAAATGTAGCCATAAAAGAAATTGCTTCTAGAACACTAAAGTTGGTGAAACAAGATTCTTTTGATGATGCCTTTTTGCTACCTCTTGGAGATTTGCTCCTGTTGGGGAATAACAATCGCCTAAAAGCCCGTGATGATCTTGAACTGAAAGAGATCTATCTTGACTTTCGTGTTGAGCAGCTTACTATGTTGTTGTCTCCACTTAGTGGGTGGAGGCACTCTTTGATCTCAATGAGTGATTTTTTCACAGATTGTGTCTCTCAGTATGAAATTTACTTTGACAATGAGTTGATCAAAGAAAAGGCAAAAGAAAAAGAAAAAGAAAATGAGAATGGAAAGGAAAAAGGGAAGGAAAAAGAAAAGAAAAAGGCTAAAGAAAAGGCAAAAGAAAAAGAAGTATCGGAAGAAAATATATTATCATTCCTTGAGTTTTCCAGGAACAGATTCAATCTTGTTTCTTCCAGTTTGAGAAGTTGCATACCTTTATTGTTTGTTCATCTACCACGGCATTTTATTAATGAACCTAAGAAGCTCGAAATGATAATACTTTTCGATCTCCTTGATCAATTGGGAAAACAGTTGTTTAATGAAAATGTTTCATCAGAAGAATTGAAGAAAATCTTCTTGCGGTCTGATGAAATATGTCGGGACTCTGATGAAGCATTATCATCTCCTTTACATACAGTGAGAAAGACTCTATCTTCCCTAAAAGACCTTCAAGCTTTTCTTCATAATCTAAACCTTCCAAATGTAAAGGTTAAGGATTCAGTGAAGCAATTCTGCATTAAATCGGCTTCCTTAGTTTTCTGTACGGCTTCAACCTCATATAATTTGCGTTTTCCGCATGTGAGAGATTTCAAAGTGTTGGTTATTGACGAGGCGTCACAACTGAAGGAATGTGAGTCAACTATACCACTTCAACTTCCTCAAGTCATGCATGCAATACTTGTTGGTGATGAGCGACAATTACCAGCTATGGTTACCAGCAAAGTAAGTTTACATTATCATGTATGGAATATAAATAACTGTTCTTTTTAGTTTGTTATTCTTAGATAAAATGTTTACTTGCATGCATGGAATTCATAGGTTTCTGAAAGAGCTGGCTTTGGGAGAAGTTTGTTTGAACGACTTAGTTTGATGGGACATTCTAAGCACCTTCTCAATATGCAATATAGAATGCATCCATCAATAAGTTTGTTTCCAAACTCAAAGTTCTATTCCAACATGATACTGGACGCATCTAATGTCGTCAAACAAGATTATGAGAGAAGGTATCTTACTGCACCCATGTTTGGGCCATACTCTTTCATCAATATTCGAAATGGGTTAGAAGAAAGAGAAGATGATGGGAGAAGCTTAAGAAATATGGTTGAGGTGGCAGTTGTCATTAAGATAATAAGGAATCTTTATAAAGGTTTGTAAAGTAAACTTGTAAAGAAGTTTGATCAACTCCTTTTGTAACTATTAATTGGATACCAATATAATTTAGTTTGTATTATTTTGCTTTGTGATTCCCAGCTTGGTGTGATTCCAAAACGAGGCTTAGCATTGGTATTATATCGCCCTATGCAGCTCAGGTTGCAGCGATACGAGATAAACTTCCATCTGATTATAAGGACCTTGATGGGTTCAAAGTTAAGGTCATGTCTATTGATGGATTTCAGGGTGGAGAAGAAGATATCATAGTGATATCTACTGTTAGATCTAATGCCGGCGGATATGTTGGTTTTATGTCGAGTCATCAACGAAATAATGTTGCATTAACAAGAGCTAGGTACTTAATTTTGTTGATTATTACCTACTATTTTATTTCCATAGGGTGGTAATATTTATAAATTTATGCAGGCACTGCCTTTGGATTCTGGGAAGTGAAAAAACCTTGGAAAACAGTGAGACAATATGGGCATCCTTGGTCCGTGATGCAAAGCAACGTCAATGTTTCTTCAATGCTGATGATCAAAAAGATATAGAGAAAACAATACTTGACGTCAAGAAACAACTTGATCAGTGGAATGATTTGCTCAATGATGATAGCATATATTTCAAGGATGCACAATGGAAGGTACGTGAGCACGTTTGTTTTCTCCACTAATTGTTTGTTATCTACTAATTCATCCTACCATTCCCTCTTCAGGTTCTTTTTAGCGAAAATTTTAAAAAATCACTTTTTAAGCTGAGTTCAACACGCAAAAAGAAGTCAGTAATGACTCTCTTGCTTAGTCTTTCAAGTGGTTGGCGTCCCAAGAGTAAAAACGTGGACTTGGTTTGTCAAAATTCATCACATATCTTGAAGCAGTTCAGGGTTGAAGGGCTCTTTCTTGTTTGCAGCATTGATATAAAGAAGGAAGAAATGTATATTCAAGTTTTAAAAATCTGGGATGTGTTGCCTTGTGATGAAGTCCCAAAATTGGTGAAACGTCTTGAGGGGTTGTTTGCCATGTATACTGATGAATACATCAGTCACTGCAAAGAAAAGTTTCTTCAAGGGTACGTGTTACTACATTTTCATTGTTTGGGATGAAGGGAAGATTTTCCCATCTGATATTATATTTTATTTGTTGCTAGGAATTTGGAGTTCCCCAAGACATGGCCAACGACATTTAACATTGTCCAATTTAAGACTCTTGGTCATCAAGAATGTGGAAATTTGAACCAAGATAATCTTATTAGTAGTAATTATGTAGAGAATTCAAAGGTTAGCGAGAGCTTGCTTTTGATGAAATTCTACTCTTTGTCTTCTGGTGTGACGAGACATTTGCTGTCCAATCAAGAAGGAAAAGAACTGGAGTTACCATTCGAAGTAACAGACCAGGAACGAGATTTAATTCTTTTCCCACAAAGTACTTTTATACTTGGAAGGTCTGGTACGGGGAAAACAACAGTTCTAACAATGAAGCTTTATGAAAAGGAGCAAAGGCACCGAATTGCTTCAATGGGTTTCAGTGCATTAGACATTAATGCAACTTCTAATGTTAAAGAAAGAAAGAAAGTTGGAGAAACTAGTCGGCCTGAAAAAGAAACTATCCTCCGCCAACTTTTTGTGACAGTGAGTCCAAAGTTATGTTATGCCATAAAGCAACATGTTTCTGGACTAAAAAGGTGTGTAATCACTTGATCAATTGTGCATGGCATGTAATTATTTATGTTACCTGTTGACTTCACTCCTTTTGGCTTTGCCTTGTGGTCGGAACAGAGTCATGGTTAGAAATAATCTTTTATAAGTATATAAGTTTAAGAAAATTGTTTTCAAGCGATATAAACATATTTGAATCAAAATAATAATTTTATCTTCAATCGTTTTTAGAAGGTATTTGCACATTATAATATTGATGCATGTATCATATGATGTCATGTTCTGTGTTTTTCCCTTCTTTTATCTATTGTGAAATAATCTTCTTTACATCCACATAAATACATGTAAAAGGAAAAATCAACATTGATAAGAGTAAGTCACGATGATAACTTCTTGTGCATGCCAAGAGTTAATTTCCACGCTAACAAATTGCTAATATGATAAGTTGGAAGGAGTGTAGGAACTTTTGTTGAAGAAGCATTTTGCTCTTCCACAGGGCAAGTATGTGTCCCATATCTCAATGATTAGGAACCAAATATCCTTGCTTACGATTCTCCGGTTAGAAGAAGCATGAGAAAAAAAATTCTGATTTCTCCTTGTTGATCTTGTGCCACCAGAAGGCCTTGAAAGTAAGGGTCTTTTTAGGGCATGAGATGATCCTAATTGACTCGCAAATTGGAGATGAGAGATCCTATTTGGTGCCACACTTGCTTTTATTATTTTGTGCGATAACCATTTTGTGTAATTACTTTTTCAATTGAATTTTTTTTTGACTGTTGGTTTTATTCTGAACAGATTTTCTTGTGGAGGAAGCTTCTCAGTTGATGAAAAATCAGAAGATCTTGATGAGAGCGCATGGTTTACTGATATATCTAATTCATTTATTGACATCCCCAATCAAACGTACCCTCTTGTTATTACATTTAACAAGTTCCTAATGATGCTCGATGGAACATCTGGTAATTCATTCTTTGAAAGGTTTGTTGGTCTTAGCGAGTTTTACGGAAAAAGATTGAATTCTAGGTCAATTGCTTTGCAAACATTCATTAGAACTAAGGAGGTCAACTACGATAGATTCTATTCATTCTATTGGCCTCATTTCAACTCCAATCTGACAAAGAAGTTTGATCCATCGAGAATATTTACTGAGATCATTTCTTGCATAAAAGGTGGCTTGCAAGCTGGGAAGACTTATAGTGGAAAACTTGATTTGGAGGAATACAAAGCATTATCCAATGGCAGGACATCTACTTTGACGAAACAAAGGAGGCATGAAATCTATGAGATTTTTCTAGATTATGAGAAAATGAAGTCGGAGAATGGTGACTTTGATTTAGCAGATTTGGTAATTGATCTTCACCATAGGCTATCAAAAGAGAGATTTCAGGGTGATGAAATTGATTTTGTATACATCGATGAAGTGCAAGATCTGAGCATGCAACAGATCGCACTTTTCAAGTATGTTTGCAAAAATGTAGAAGAGGGTTTTGTTTTTTCAGGGGATACTGCACAGACAATTGCAAGAGGAATAGATTTCAGGTTTGAAGATATAAGATGTCTTTTCTATAACGAGTTTATGTCGGAATCAGGAGGAGATGTTACTGGTAGAAATGATGTTAAAGGGAAAATGTCTGATATCTTCAACCTTAACCAGAACTTTCGTACACATGATGGTGTTCTAAGATTGGCTCAAAGTGTAATTGACCTTATTTACAATTTTTTCCCTCAATCTATTGACTTTTTGAATCCAGAGAGAAGTCTTATTTATGGTGAATCACCTGTTCTACTTGAATCGGGAAATGACGAGAATGCAATTGTAACTATATTTGGGAGCAGCGGAAGTATGAGTAGTAACATTATTGGGTTTGGAGCCGAGCAAGTGATTTTAGTTCGAGATGATGATGCTAGAGAGGAAATATCTTGCTATGTTGGAAAGCATGCACTAGTTCTTACTATTATGGAGTGTAAAGGGTTAGAGTTTCAGGTAACAAAACCAACATGTGTCTTATTTATTTGGTTTTTCCAAAATTATTTCCTTTGATGATCACATGTTTTCTCTATAGGATGTGTTATTATATAATTTCTTTGGTTCATCGCCACTGAAGAATCAATGGAGAGTTGTTTATGAGTTCATGAAGCTTCGAGAATTACTTGATGATAAATGCAAGTCCTTTCCAAGCTTCGATACCACGAGACATGGTATTCTATGCTCTGAGCTGAAACAACTTTATGTTGCCATTACCCGTACGAGACAAAGGTTGTGGATTTGCGAGAACAAAGAGGAGCTCTCAAAACCCATGTTTGACTACTGGAAGAAGTTGTGCCTTGTTCAAGTCAGGCAATTAGATGATTCTCTTGCAAAGGCAATGCAAGTGGCAAGTTGCCCTGAGGAATGGAAACAAAGGGGCATAAAGGTCTTATCACTGTTCTTTACTTGCGCCACTATTATCTTCTAATATATGATTTTCCTAGTTTTAACAATGCTTTTTTTTTCTTTCTGTCCTTTAGCTATTTTATGAGAGTAATTACGAGATGGCTACAATGTGCTTCGAGAGGGCTGGAGACTTAACCTGGGAGAGAAGAGCTAAAGCTACTGGACTCAAGGCTGCTGCTGACCGGCTTCGCGGTTCAAATGATGAATTAGCTTTTACGATACTTCGTGAAGCTGCTAAAATTTTTGAATCTATTGGAAGGGCTGAGATTGCTGCAGAATGCTTATTTGAACTAGGAGAGTACGAGAAAGCTGGTACCCTATCATTATTTCTATTGTTTTTTCTTCTCTGTGTTCAATTTTTTTAGAGTGTTTTCATTATTTGGGATGGTTTCAGGGAGAATTTATTTGGACAAGTGTGGGAAGCCTGACTTAACAAAGGCTGGAGAATGTTTCTTTCTGGCAGGTCGGTCTGACCTTGCAGCTGAAGTCTACGCTCGGGGAGGCTTCCTAGCCGAGTGCTTAGATGTATGCAATAGAGGAAAACTCTATGATATGGGCTTGAAGTACATAGAGTACTGGAAACAACACAATCACTCTGATGGCAGTTTTATTAAAAATAGCAGTGGAATTGATGAAATCGAACAAAAGTTCCTCCAGAATTGCGCAATGAATTACTACAAACTTGAAGATCGAGTATCCATGATGAAGTTTGTTCGAGCTTTTCAGTCAACTAATACAAAACGCCAGTTTTTGAAATCTTTAGATTGCCTGGATGAGCTTTTATTGGTAGAACAAGAATCGGGTAATTTTTTGGAGGCTGCCGTGATTGCAAAGATGAGGGGTGATCTTCTTTTGGAGTCTGATCTATTGGGGAAGGCAGGCTGTTCTAATGAAGCTGCCAGGCTTCTCATTTGGTCGGTCTTTCTTACTTCTCTCTGGGCACATGGAAGCACAGGTTGGCCTCTCAAGAGTTTTGCTACGAAAGATGACCTTTTGGAAAAAGCTATTTCATTTGCAAGAACAGACCCAAACTTCTATAAGATGATCTATACTGATGCGATGATTTTATCAAGTGAGAAAGCAAAATTGTCTGATTTGATTCTTTACTTGCATGCCTCTGTGAGGAATGGAAGCCTGCGAGGTGAAATTTTGTCTATACGGAGAATTTTGGATCTTCATTTGTGCGTAAATGGATCCAAATATGAATTGGAAGATGAACTGGTAGATGATCCGTTTAGTCATTCACAGAAGATTCTTTCACGCAACAGTGTTTCTGTCGCATCGTTGTTGTTCTACTGGAATCTTTGGGCCAAAATGATATACAAAATCATCAGCTTTCTAGAATCTTCTAAGAAACTGGATCTTGAGGAGAACAATGCCTATGTTCTGTTCTGCTTTGAATATTTTGGTGTAAGGAAGCAACATAACAATCTGAATTCTAGCACCTACCATTTGTTGAATCCTGAAGCTGATTGGGTAAAAAAGATTGACAAAAGATTTATTAGAAAGAAAGGAAACCTACTTTATACTGACCTTAGCAATTTTTCCACTGTTTCTTTGAGCCACTGGCGTTCCGAATTGCTTTTTGTCGGTCTAAAGGTTTTGGGAACTCTTGAAGTCATTTCTGGCAGGATTTCCCCATCTCTCTTTTGCAGGACCATGCCCCTTTTACACATATACATGATTGCAAAATTTCTGAATTCAAAGGATCTTGGGAAACATCATGATTTGCAGAGACTGCAATATTTTCTTAGAAAATCTCATCAGCATTTTCAGAATGTGTTTCCATTAGACTGGAACCAAACTTTGAATGATAACATTGTTTTCTTGAGAAGAACAGACGATTTCCGAAGTTTATTGCATGAATCTTTGCTTGAAGGTGTTTTGTCTAAGGGTGGTCTTACACATGGGCAAATTGGTAGAATAATGGCACTGTATCTTTCCTCTGGCAGACCAACTGACGAAATGGTCATGAAGATTGCAGAAAGGCTCAATCGTCATTCATCTTGGAAAATTTTCTTTGAGGATTCTAATCAGGACATAGTGACCCGAATTTCACAGAACCAGTCAATTATAGTGAAAATATCTTCCGCATACAAGCTCATGACAGCTTTGAAAGAGACATACGGAGCTAACTGGAAGGTGCACGATTACATATCTCCAATATGTTTCTTGTATATCTTGGAACGCCTTCTCCTGCTCACTTCCCGCTCCCAAAAATTTCTTTACACCACAAAATCTGTTTTTGTGGAATGGCTTATTTATGAGAAACCAGGTGAGAATCTTACAATCAACCCAAAAGAAGATGCACTACACGAGATTTTCAGTTATATTGAATACTTAATCAGGCAACTCCTTTATGACCATGAAACAGAACAATGGATACGGAATTCCAGTGTTAATATTGTTAACTTCTATCCGATAATGGTGTTGAGATGTGTGATAATGTCTTGCTTGCTTTACTTAAATACGGGTAATGACATGTTAAACCAAATTCTTAGACAGAAACACATCACTTCAAGACTGCCGACAAACTTTTATACTGCTCTAAGGACGAGAAATACTAGGCTGAATGCAGATGTAATATCCGATGCACTAGCAATGATTGGTAATCCACTTGTGATTGTCAGTTGGCAAGATAGATGTCCAGTAACTGTATCTCCTAGTGTCATTTTTCTGGAACTTAGAGATGGAATGAATAGGGAAAGTATATTAAGTTTGTTGTTTCCACGGAAAACAACTCTACCTGAATCTGTAGAACATGAAGAAGACCAAGTGAAGAATGTCGATTCTTTGTCTTTGAGTGAGCCAATTGAAATCGCCGCCTTGTTCCAGGAAATATCTTATGCTTTGAGATCAGTAAAGGATACAACTGATAAGAGTTTTGATAGGTTCATATCTCATCTTCCACATATAAAGGTAAATTCAACTTCTCAACGTTATCTAATGTTCAATTGATATGGAGTTGACACTCTTTTTCTTTCTTGCATCATTTATCAGGTAGAGCTAGAGAAGGTGGTTATGTTGATATCATCTTCCCGGAAACAGACTTTTATGGGAGAAGACGAAGGCCTCTTGCTAGAAGTGCATCACATATTTAAGGATCTTAAGCCACATCTTAACTTTGCCTTAGAGACAAGGTATGTTTATGATTACTAGACCAAATTGTATGTAGTTAAAATCTTTGCTTATATACATGAATCTGATTGTTTCAAAAGTTTGCTTATCTTGGACAACGATCATTGTAACTCATGCAGTTGGTAAGTTACGAGGCAACATCTTTGTTTTGTTCTTCTTTCATTGTGGTCTTGGTTTCATTATACACATTTACTTGAATTGGATGCTTTATTAAGTGTTTTATCTATGAAATTCCTATTTCAGAAAAAAAAAACAATTTTGTATGTTTGTGGTCAAAATATGTATTATTTTTGGCGAACTTTGCTATTAGTTTTAGCTATGCAATGTTAGTTTTCCTGTTATGATGTGGAGATCTCTCTCTGACGGTCCTTGTTGGTGTTTACAGAGAAGTGGGAGAAGGCATTCCAATGATTTTGGAACTTGTGAGGAAGCTGAACATGCAAAAACCAATACTTGAAATGTTCTTCAGCAAGCCACCAAGGCAGGAAGGGGAAGAGTCCAGGTTTAAAGAAGGTGAAGTTACGAACAAGGAAGCAGAAGCCACTGGAGGTGGAGAAAACGAAGATGTTAACGAGATAGCAGAGGCCATATACGATGGAAAAGTAGAAGGTGAAGGTGATGAATCCCAAGAGAAGGAACATAATGCTCCCAAGGACAAGGGAAAGAAGAACAAGAAAAAGAGTAAGAACAAAAGGAAGGGCAAAGGCCGGTAGAAGTAGAGTTCTTCCTTTTACTGGTATGTATACATCTTTTGGGTTTTTATGAACAAATGCTACTGCTTCTGTCATTTTTTGGACTATCTCTAAACCTAGAGTAAAATGTAACATCAAGTTTGACATTTTCTGCAAAAACCACCTCACTGTATGAAGATGTGTATACAATGAAGTACTTTTATTACAATATGAAGTTAACAGACTAGTGATCTGGAAAAGACCTTCAAACAACTCAATTACTAGATACAAAGTAATATATCACTGGTCTTATTGTGATTAACTTTGTTTTAAGGAAATGGTAAAAATCCATGCTTGAGCATATCATTATTCCTTGCACTACAAGATAGAGGCTATTTGAGTCGGAATTTAACTTAACGGATTTTGCTCAACATATTTCCGATTTAACTTTGTTTCCACTGGATTTTGGATTACTAATTTACAACGTTTTTTCACTTCATATCGGTTTGTAACATAACTTGTATATTAATATTACTATCTCAAGATTATACTAAAAAACATAACTTGTATTAATTCATAGAGAATTCATTTAGTTGAGTTTTGAAGGTTAATTAGACTGCCCAACAAAAAATGAATGTCTTGTTTATGGGATTTGCACAATGCTATAATAGGAAATGGTATATTATATCAGATGGTTTAACATAGTTTTATGTTAGTATGTGGTAGTAAAGCTTGACAAAATGTTCTATGAAAGTCGTGTAAACTTCAGGTGTTCCTTATTTAGATTCACTAGTGTTTTCAGAAATCTTTTAGTAGCTGAAAAGGCTTAATGAGTAGATTCTATACCAGAAATAATATGTGAAGCATAAAACAGAAGAACAAGAGTGCTCTGTTAATGAGTTCCTTATACTTATCCAAAATACATGTAGCTCAGTCAAAACTTTTTTAAAAACAAAAACATCTCGTCTGTTTTCAGTTTGAATATACTAAAGAATACAATTATATATGCTTAAGAATTTTTATACTCTGAAAGCATACATTATATATGCTAAAGAAGTTCCAGAAAGGGTTTTGAAACATTACCATCAGTAACAAAAAGGATGGAGGATTCAAAGGATATTCTGCAGGCAACTGATTCCTCCCTCAATTCTGAATCACCATATGCAAACTAAAACAATGAAATGATAATTAAATTGGACTAATCTAGGAAGGAATTGAACTATCAATCAATTAGAAGGGAAAATAGCTTCAGATCTTTAAACCAAACCTATAACCGAAAAAAATAAGTATTCAATGAAGGAGGTCGAACCTCAAGAGAAGAGAAAAAAATGCATAAATATAAATCTTACAGTAAAATGTAGAAAAGAGTTGGTACAATGTTTGGTCCATATATTTTCTTAAGGACTTTTCAAACGTTAGAGTAATAAATTTTGAATAAATACTTTGATCATCTGTTAGGTGACAATTTGAATAAACTAAACCTTTTTACCTAAATACTTGTTTGGTTATATTATTCCAAATAACAAAATTATTACTAGTGTGAAATAAATAAATAAATAATCCTAATTTCAAATATTATTTACTTCTTATTTCCAAAATTTGAGGGACAACTAAAACTATGCGTTAATATTCGAGTATCTAGAACTGGCAATGCCCGCCCTCGTGCTGTCCCTCTTATGGGTCTGTCTTAATTTCTCCATATGATTAAGGGGTTTCTTCATCGAATAGAGCTTCTTATCCTCCATATGATTGAGGGGTTTCTTCATCGAATAGAGCTTCTTATCCGAATTGGAGATTTGCAATACACTGCTGTCTTAATCAAGACCAACCTTTCGTTGCTTCAGATAAATTTTTATATTTTTCTGTTGAAAGTCGAAGGAAAACAAAACATGTATAATGATCAAAGGCTTGCAAATCCATATAGAATAACTTGGCATGAACATCCAACGAAATGAAAAAGATAGGCTCTTGTATGTTGGGCAACAAGATTATTTTGTGAAAGTTGTTTCAAGATTCAATTTGCAAGATGAGGAGCTTTTGGCAACCTAGTTTTCACTTTCTAGTGTTCCAAGACAAGAGAAGAAGATGAAAGGCATCCCTTATGTAAATGCAATTGGGAGTTTAATGTATGACATGATTTGTACAAGGCTATATATATTTGAGTTATACATCTAAGTCTTGTGAGTAGGTTTATAACAAACGTTGACAAGATCAATTGAAATGTTATAACTTGAACTATAACCAATTACATCTTTACACTTTATGCTTGTTGGCTTGCCATATATAGATGATATACTTTAATTGTTGACATATTCTCGGAGAGAATCAATGGTAGGGATAGTTTCATTGTGTTAAGCACTTAGACTTGGAGAGATATTGAAAGAGAGTTTTTGGAGCAAATCAAGATGAAGATTGAAATATATGAAAAATAATGTACATTACACTTGACAATGAGCTAAACACAATAGATAGACCACGCATGAAGACTATGAACTATGCTATGCATTTAGGTTTTCTATTGTTTTAAGACTAACAATCTGTGGTTTATAAAAAGAGTAGTTGGCATTAATTAGAGACAACACTCAGCTAGAGAGAGCTTGGAAAGATCACTCACTGAAGAGCTTGGACACATTCTCGAGTGTTAAAATGAGTGAGAGAGCAATTCATTGTGTTAACAATTCTTGAAAACGAAAATCTTAGTGGACAAGCCATGGTCTAATCTTGGCAAATAGATGTAGGTCAATTTGTTCGAACCAATATAAATGTTGGTGTTTGAATTCTTACGATGATTATTCTTCTCATTTGGTTGTTGGTGTTCTTACAATATTTTGATTCTTCTTCTGGGTTGGTCATAGTTTGTGCATCAGTTGATAGGTATTTGATTATATTATCTATCCTAACACATAATACAAAGAATATTAATATTAATAATATCTGTTGCAAACTGATGGTCTTTGAACACTTTATCTAACAATGTTACCTTTCTTCATGCATAGAAGTCAACTGCATAACTTTTGATGTTTCATCCTCCAAAACCATGATTAGAGTAATTTGAATCTTATGAATCAACCATCAGCATTCAATCAATTGCGCCCTTTTCAAAAAAAAAATCAATAAACTCATATTATCTAATGGCAAATGGATTTCACATATGCCTCAGCAAACTTCATACCATCCTACAAGAATACTGGCAAGCATTAACATTCATGATCTGCTGCTAAAACTCAATACAAGATAAAATAAGACCAAGAGAAAATACAGAAAAACATGCACACTGTTTATTTGACAAATCCAGATATCTACATATGCAATTTCAGATTCTACCATAAAAAACTCTTCTTTAGTACAGAATGATGTTATAGAAAAACAGAACATTACCTTTACAGAAGTGGTGGTGCCGACTAGAGGCGTAGGTTTTGCAGAAGGAAATGGATTACGAAGGAGAAGAGGTTATGTGAATAAGGCAAAAGGGGTATCGGATTCTTTTTGAAAAAATGTAAAGGGAATACGACAGTATTTTCCATTTCGAAAAGAGTGAATATCAAATTCAACTAATACTTTAAGGGCGGATATCTATATTGCAAACTTTAGGGACTGATCTCAAAATCCATCAACACTTTAGGAGCAATACATGAGTTCCCTCAAATAAAAAATAAAAGAAAAGGAAGAAATATTGTCATACATACCCCCTTTTGGACCAACATTTGGTCCATCATAGTCTCCTCATAAATCTGGAAAGTACATGAGTTACTCCTCTCATGATGTTATCTCCAACAAACTCTTCAACAGGTTCTTGTTTAAGTACCTCAAAATCATAGAAAAATGGATCACGTGTTTAACTTATCACTTTTAATTTCTATTCAGGTTCACAACAGAAGAATCAAGAATCAACTTAAGGAGGCAATATGCCTACATTCAGTAAGCCACTCAATGGAAGTAGCAAATATATATACACAAATAATCTTTGAGTCTACTGTACAAAAGCCTATAAAGTGATTAAAGATCCGATAACATCCTAGCTCAATCTAACACATGGTTAGTTAGAAACCTTAGCAACTGTACATCAAAGATTTTGTTTCTCTAAGAAAAGCTAGATATCATGCTTAAGATCTTTTTTAGGACTTTTAAGTAGCTTCTTGTCTTTCAAATTATCATAAAGAAGTTCATAAGTATAATAAGTTATATGACTTTTCTTCAACAAGTCCTCCACCACAATCTTAGGTGCAGCAACCTCCTTCTTTACTGTCTGAAAAATCGTATGCACAGAATCAGGGACGATCCCCTTCTTCACCATTAAATGTATTACACCCACAGCATCAGCTACTCTATTCTTCACGCACAGACAATTTAATACCCGTCCAAAGCTTATCAACGATGGGATAAAACCCTTCTCGATATTTTCCAAGAGGAACTTGTACCCCAAATCAATGTTGTCCGTTTTGCAAAAGCCATCAATCATGACACAATATGTGAAATTATCAGGTGAGCAACCATTATTGTTCATCGTCATCTCTTTGTAAAGCTTTTGTGCCATTTCCATGTTGAGCTTCTCAGAAAAGAAATCGAGCATAATATTATAGGTTGATGTTGTATGAGAAAACTTATAATGTGTTTCAATTTTTCTAAACAGCTGGAACGCTCCATCTACATCCCCATTCTTGCAGAAACCGCTAATTAGAGTGCCAAATGTGATGACATCTGGAGTTAGATCTCTTTGTTCAATTTCCTCCAACAAAGATAGGGCTTCAATTAATTTACGAGCTTTGCATAGGCTTTCGATGAGTATATTATAAGTAATAATGTTGGGATGACACCCTTTTTCCACCATAGCCTTGAAAGTTCCCATTACCTGATCCAATTTTGCAGCTTTACAGAGTGCATTTAATATTGTATTATATGTTATGATGTCTGGATTGACACCATAGTCCCACATACTATTAACAATCTCAAGCGCACTTTCCATTTTTGATTTTTTACAGTAACCGTCGATCAGTGTATTGTAGGTGAAAACATCAGGAAGAAATCCTCTATGCATGGCATCAGTCATGAGAACATTTGCATCGTTTACACAACCCATTTTGCATAATCCATTTATAATCAGATTGTATGTCCATACATCAGGACTACAACCATTACCCGGCATTTCATTCATCAAGTCCAATGCTTGCAAGATATGTCCTTGTAGAGATAATCCTTTAATCAAAGTGTTGTAGACAATAATACTAGGTTTTATTCCTTTTCCCACTAACTCCCGATACATACTTAATGCCATGTCTATATGACCTTCCTTACACAAGCCATTAATGAAGGAGCAATATGTGAACTCATCAGGAACAAAACCTCTATAGACTGCAGTATTGAGAATATTATTGGCATTTTGCACCACACCTGTCTTGCAATATCCGTCAATGATGATATTGTAAGTAAAAGCATCAGGCTCAAGCCCCTCATTTACCATTTTATGCAAGTAACTTTCAGCTTCCATAACCTTAAAGCCTTTACACAGGCCAGATATAAGTGTGTTATACGTGATGACATCAGGAACCACACCTTCTCTTCTCATACCATGTAGCATCGAATCAGCTTCAATAAGCATACCTTTTCTACAAAGGCCTTGAATAAACATATTATAAGTAAACAAATTTGGAGACATTCCCTTCTTTAGAACCTTATTGAGAAGTCTTTCACTTTCTTGGACACATCCCTTCTTACCAAGCGTGTGCAAAAGCTTATTAAAAACGATAACACTAGGGCAGATTCCTGAACAAAGCATTTCCTCAAACACTTGGCGTGCTTCCGAGATGAAACTTTCGTCATAGAGACCACTT
This sequence comes from Impatiens glandulifera, assembly GCF_907164915.1. Classification (NCBI taxonomy): domain Eukaryota; kingdom Viridiplantae; phylum Streptophyta; class Magnoliopsida; order Ericales; family Balsaminaceae; genus Impatiens; species Impatiens glandulifera. The sequence continues at coordinate 33,676,237 of NC_061868.1, read as the reverse complement.
ACCACAGTACAATACGCAATCTCATTTAAATCACAACCATGTAAAGGCATGTTATTAAGAAGCCTTAAGGCAGAACGAGCCCTACTTGTCTTACAAAAGGATTTTATTCTAACAGTGAATGTGCACGTATCGGGAACAATCCTCTTATCTTTCATCCTCAAATATACCTTATGGGCTTGATTAAAGTATTCATACTCAACCAATATGTTCATTATCACATTATACGACAAGACAGATGGCTCGCAATTGTAGAAATCCATTCTCTCAAACATATCGACGGCCTCTTGAACCTTCCCTTTTCGACCATATTTTCTCATTGCCGCAATGTACACTCCTTCAAGCAAACTGTTATCTAAATTGACTCTCATTTCTTGAATAATTTCTTCCATTTCCTCAAACTTTCCATAAGAACCAAGTTTCTCAACCATACACTTATAAGTTAATAAATTATGATTGAACCCAACTACCTTTTTCACTGAGTTGAAATTCTTTAGTGCTACTTGAACATCCCCTTGATGCTTAATAACAGCAAGGACATGTTTCGGAAGCAAAGTCGAAGTCATCCTATGCAGGCTTTGACTACTCAAACGTTGTGCATATCTCAAATTGACATCTTTTGCAGCAGTTTGGCGATTCACCTTGACCTTCGTGTACTTATGCCCTGTGATCACCCAAGGTATTAGATGCTAACTAACAAAATGGGATAAATGAGCTTAAGATCAAGTTAAATGGGCTATATTTGAGTCTGTAGCATTATTTAGCTATTCAGCCAAGATTTTGTTTCCGAGAAAAGGATAAATAAATGTTATGTTTTCAAATAAAACAATAATGCAACAGAGTTAGTCAAACAACATATTTTCAATACCTTATTTCAAACAAAATACAAATTTTGATTGTAATTAACAACTTTTTCCAAATTTAGCTATTGATATGGGTCATTTCAATACCTAAAGACAAAGATATAGTACAATAAGAGGTAAAGTGACATGGATTATTCTATGAGAAAAAAAGTAAATGAATTATTAAAAAACAAAGTCCTTAAAATGAAATATATTCCAAACATTATACTAGGGTTGTGTTACTTCCATATGATACAAATATTATCGATACTAAGTAGTAGTCCAAACTTTGACGTTGGAATAGGTAATGAACCTTACGCTCTAGCACGGAGCTAAACAAGCCTATATATATGTATACATATATATATATATATATGGAAATAGTTAAACTAGTTAGTGTTTCAGTAGTAGAGCAAGTGGTAACGTCCTACCTAGTAGTGGTAACCATCTAATAGTAGTAACAACTCATTAACATTTAGTGTATAAATATAATAGCATGTTTCATTATCAATACACAATAAAAAAAATGGTAGCTACTCAATAGTGGTAACTAACCATTAGCATTTAATATATATAATACTAGCATATTTCTTTATCAATACACAAGAAAAATCAGAAGTCTTACATTCATCACTAATCCTCTCTCCACAAACTCACCATAACAGTGTTATTGTTTTTGAGCAAAACTGCACATCTTCCGTATCATTCAATCTCCAACGCCCAACTAAATACTTGTTTCTCAAACCACCTAGTATCAATCTTAAACTAAACTTTAATAGCAAATGAATCCCACTTTCATGCTTAATCAACATTCATATCAAACCTTACATAGCATCAACCCCGACTCCTTCACTAAAACAGACCCCAAACTATCCCTAATCACACCACAACAGAATCAACCAAATGCCAACATCAAACCAATTTTTAATTCATCTTAAAAACAATTGATCCATCCCAAAACTCATCCGGACCAAAGCCTAATTCTGCCCCAAATTAAAAAATCAGCTTCAACACAATTTTTGTTATTGATTAAAGATCTCAACATGTTATTCTGATTCAATACTTTAAATTTGATTTCAATGTTACTTCTTCTCATCAGTTGAAAATCTAAATCCAGCCTAGTTGAAACAGTTCTACTACAACATTCATTCATCAATCACAAATCATTCATTCCAACACCAAATCAGAAAATAATAAATACATAAACAACCATGGACATTATTTCTAAGTTCCTCTAGTCATAAGCTAGTACAATAATTAAACTAGCTAGGAAAAAGAACTTACTAGGACAAAGCTGAAAACTTTTACAACTACTGCTGCCGTGCTGCACCAGCCCAGTTCCGGGTTCTTCTTCAGAAACCAGCTGCTGCCCTGTTCCTCATCCAGCCACAAGCTCCGAGTTAATTCTCCAAATTTAGACTAAGTGATGAAGATTTAAGAAAGAAATATTGAATCTCTAGTGCTCTTCTTGCTGATTTCTGGGTCCCGTTTGTTGGTGATGCTGCCTCTCTATTTATAGTTGAAATGGAGGGTGATGAGCTTGATATGTAGGACAAAATCACCTTAAAATCGCAAGCCTCTTTTCGCCATTTCGAGCGTGTTCTTCTCGTCCGCGGCGTGCCTTTCTGATCCCAACGGGCCTCTTTGATTTCAGCTTCTGTTTCTTTCTTTTAATTTTTTTTTCTTTTTTTTCAGCTCTTTCTTTCTTTGCTCGAATAGAACCAAGCCTTATGGGCCTTTGTTTTGTTTGATTTGGTAATTAAATGAGGCCTTTGTTTCATTGCTGGGTTGACTGCTTCATTTTGTTCACTTGAAGGAAAATAACAAAAACTAAAAGCCTACATAATATAATTTGAATTTATATATATATATATTATATTAATAAGAAGTAACCATACATGTAAGAATTTGTGTTGGTGGAAGGAATATATGTCATCCATATTAGTAGAGCAAATAGATAAATTCAACCAGTTTTAGGACGAATTTATGTATTGAGTAAAAAAAATATATATATATATTATTATTATTATTTTTACTATAAAAATGTAAAATCACACCCTATTTAAAAAAAAAAAATCAATATAATTTATTATTTGTTTATCTAATTATTAAAAATATTATAAGAATTACTTTTATCTACTCGTTTTATCTAAAATTTTATCGTTATTATTTTAAGTTCACCCTAATTTTTTTTCAAGTACACCCCAACTCTAAATCATGATTCTGCCCATGCTTATTATTCAACACATATTCAATTCAAATTAAAGTTAACTCAATCCATAATTTAGCTCATATTATTCACTAATATAAATTGGGTTGGGTATAGATCGGGTAATCCAAGCTAATTTTTTTTATTTCCCGTTTAATACGTATTTGACTCGTCTAATACATTTTGGACATGTTTAACACATTTTTGTCTCAATTAACACGTCTTAACATGTTTAATAAATATTTGAATAGTTATACCCTATTTAACATTAATTTGACAAATTTAACACGTTTTTTATTCATTTAACATATTTTGACTCATTTAATACGTTTAACACATATTTGACTTGTTATACCCCGTTTGACATGTCTTTAATCAATATAACACATTTTGACTCATTTAACACGTTTTAACCTTGTTTAATAGATATTTGACTCATTATACCCTGTTTAACATTTCTTTGACTAATTTAACAATTTTTTATTCATTTAACATGTTTTTAGTTCATTTAATAAATATTTGATTCATTTTTTTTATTTTTTTAACATGTCTTTGAGTCATTTAACACATTTTGACTTGTTTAATACATTTTTAACCCGTTTAATAAGTATTTGACACATTAAACCCCGATTACACGTCTTTGACATGTTTAATGCATTTTTTTCTATCCATTTAACACATTTTTTTATTCATTCAACATTATTTGAATTGATCACATTTGACTTTCTTAACACACCAAAAAAATATGTATATAAACTAGAAAATTAGTTTTGAATTTGTTTAAAATTAAAAAAAAAATAGACAATCCTATAAATATCTAAAATAAAGTAAACTAGATGATTATAAAAATCAATCTCTTCTCAAGTAGGTTTGTAATCCAAAATTTATAAAATCCCACAAATCTAAAATTAAGTAAATTGGTTGAGTTTTAAAATACCAAAACTAAACTCTTCTCAAATGAGCTCATATGATAAAAACGTACTCTTCTCTGGTGAGACTATGTGCTAAAATCGAAATCTTCTGATGAAGTTATGAGAATGAAAATACTTTAAAATAAATAAGTGTTATATACAAATCATCCAATAATCAAAATTGAATACTTTGTTTGAGGTTATCATATTTTCATTCATCACGATTCAAAGATTATTTTTGACAAATCTAAAAAAACAAAAAGTTATGACATACAAATTTAAATTAAAAATATAATAAAAACTTATAATTATAATAGTATATTATTATTTTCTAATGTTTTATAACATTTATTGTAGAGGTGTCCGAAGTCAATCTTGAGCACATATTAAACCTTGAACAATTCGCGGAGTAAGTGAACTTCTGAAATCATTTAAAACTCTTCCACAGTACTTGTTGATTCTTAAGCAACAATGGAGACCAAAACTGCTACTAGATCACAGACAATTTATGAAAGGATAGAAAATTTATGAAAATTTATTTTTCACCATCCCAAAACAATAAATCTATCAACACCTTTCTTAATATTTTCATTTAATATGTTCAATTCAGATTTTCTTTCTTCACCTAATGTTCCCATCTTGTGTCTCCTATGATGCAACATCATTGTGTCTTTTTCATTGAAGTTGATTGAGACAACAATTCACTTAGTTGAACTCTTTTATTTGTATCATTATATGGATTCAACTCATCTTTGTATGAGTGGTACAATTCACACATATCTTATTTCACTTGTATGCTCATTCTAACTCCAATTTATTCACCGTACATTTAAATTTTGCAGCAAGATTCAGAGCCATCGGATCGGCGCTGAATTTTCATTCAGCACCTAGGAGGACGCCACACATCCAAATATAATGGAACATGCGCGCGCCTAGAGCCACACTGGATTGACTAACATGACAGCTAACCCCGTTATCCCAAAAGCCCGAACGCTGACGTATCTCCAATGGAATGCAACAACGCATTTCAATTAAACGAAACGACATCGTTTCGTTCGTCTTTCCTAGTCGAACAGTGCAATCGCCGGAGGCCGCGCTCGACATAGGCGATTCTTCTAGAAGGGACATCTTCGTCATTTCTCGACCTTATCCTCTCATTTTTTTCACCCTCGTGCACGTTTCCTCTCCGCCTTGAATTCCCCTAACCTTAGAATCCCTACATTATCCTAGAACTAGGCTACCAAAGATAAGAATATAATTAGGGATAAGAACTTCAGTGGCCAAATTGGAGTTGAATTCGACCTCTACAACTAACCTAGTTGAGTATAAATACTCTATAGATGATCCTCTCCCATGCCATCAAGCTGTAATCACGTATCACGATCCAATTCAAAGAATCAAGATTTCGGCAAGAATTGATTTTTTGTAAAATCCTCTCTAGTGATCAAAGCATTGATCCAGGTTTCAAGAAAGCTTTTAACACTTCATTGGAGTGTTATTCAACTGTTTGTAAGCTTTCAGATCTTTTGTATTTCGATTTGTGATTTAAAATTTAATTTTTCAAGTTTGATCGGTTTGATTTATTCTTGGGTTCAATTATGTATTTTCTTTGTTAAGAATCACTCCCTAGATGATGTATGAACTTTCTGTTGAAAGAGATTTGATCGAATCAACCTAAAACAAAAAAATGTAAATTTGGTTTGAAAATCTAGATTTTTGAATTTAATGTCTAGAGTTTTTTGGCTTGAATTTTAATTCATATGGTTGCCTAACATGTTTGTAAACAAGTTAAGATGATTCTCAAATCATTATATAACATCCCGATCATGTTTGATCCAACCTGAAATTAAAAAAAAATGAATTTCGATTTCAAAAGTTGTTACAGAGCTGCTACTATGATGCTATTGTTTTGGTTGTGTTCGACTATGTTCATCATTTCAAAGCTGTTGGAACAATAATTAAGCAATGAGATGGCCTAATTCAGAATATCCTAAATTTCGACTTAAAAATGGATTTGAGAAATTAATCTTTGTAGAGATTAATTGTGATTAAGGTTAGAGCTTTTAATCCCTATAATCATATTAGTATATTGTAATTTACAAATCATGATTTCATGATATGTATCAAAAGATATGAAATCTGCAATTCTTGACCAATTCAAGAACACTCGGTCCTCTTGGACCAAGGCAAATGACTGATGTTTTTAGCCTAGTACCGAGAAACAGGACCGAAAATCCTCGGTCCTGACCGAGACCGAGGATTGAGAAAATTGACATAGGACCGAGACCAAGGACCGATGTTCTTGAGTCAAGACCGAGACCTAAGACTTGTATTTTTGAGCAAGGACCGAGGACTCCAACCGAGGTTCTTAGCCTAGACTTGGGACTAGGGCTGCAAATGAGCCGAGCAAAGCTCAAGCTTGCTAGAGCTCGAGCTCGAGCTCGACTCAATTAAGTATTTATTAGCTCGACTCAAACTCAAGCTCGAACGAGCTTATAATTTTGAGCTCGAGTTCGACTCGACTATATTACCTACAAGCTTGGCTCGACTTGAAAGCTTGAACAGAAATTGAATTTTTAAGCTCAAACTCGAGCTCGAACTAAATTTATTTGTAAAATTAAAATATCAAACTTTCATACATATTAAACATTTAAAGCATGACATTTCAAAGTTAAAATATAAAACAATCATAACTATTCAAAATTCTAAAACATGATAATTTAAAACATTAAATCACCATTATTAATCAAAATTCTAAAACATAAAATTCAAAAATCAAAGTACAAAACTATATATAAATTGTTTGAACATTCAATATATTAATCTTTTTAACTTATGTTATTCAATCATAGCACACGTACAACTACCTGCATTCAATAATATGAAATGTTTAATCTTAAAAATAATTAATATAAAAAATAAATATTTAAATAAATAACTAAAATTTAATGAATATGTCAATTTAGTATACTTAAAATAAAATTATCAAACATCAAATATAAAAAGAATTAATTGATCTAGATATAAGTTAATTAACAAATAATGTTTTCGATTTAACTCGATATGTTTTTTATTAGATATTATTATATATATTTGAATTATTTAGATGCAAGTGTTATAAGATTCTAACATTATAAGAAAAATCTACTTACATCAAAATTTTATTAATTTTTTTTATATATTATAATACATATTGTTAATCTTATAAAAAAATCTCAAAACATATTATATATATATATATATATCTTTTTTTCTCTATATTATATATAATAAATATATTAACTTTTTTTTCATAGTATTATATATAATACTATAATATAGTATTTATATATTATACTTTTATTATATAAAATATATTAATATTTTTTTTTATCTCTTTCAATATTATATATAATAAACTTTTATTATATATAATATATTAACCATTTTTATCAGTAATATATTATAATATACTAATTATTATATCCATAATATTTATTTTTATTATATATAATATATTAACCCTTTTTATCTTTTTCAATCTAATCTTAGATATAATATACTTTTATTATAAATAATATTAATTATTTTTATTTTTTATATACTAAACTAATTATTATATCCTTAATATTACTTCTATTAATACTTTTATAATTCATTACCTTTTTTTATCTCTTTCAATATTATATATAATATACTTTTATTATATACAATTTATTACTTTTTTATCATTGTTATTCTATATATTCATCCAACCTATAACATATGTATAGAATAATAGAAGTATAAGTTTCTCCTAATACATGGAAAAAAAAATATGAACATACATTTCTATTAATACATCGAAAAAAGATGAACAAGACTTACATTACCTAACCAATAAAATAGTTTTTTCCTTTCTTTGTTGTTGAATTTCTTTAAGGTAAAAAGAAATTAAAGTTAAATAAGAAGCAAAAATAATAGCTATTATAAAAATGAAAATAAATTTTAATTACATGTAAGTCTCTTCTGAGTGAGATCCATGTTAAGATAGAAAAAGAAAAAAATGAATAGATGAAGAGTGAAAAATTTGTGAAGACTAAATAAGAAAAAATTAAGAGATAAAGAAATGGTGTAGAATGAATAAAGAAAAGATGAAGAGTGAAAGAAACAGTGAAGATTGAGTGAAAGAAATGGTGAAGATTGAGTGAAAGAAATGGTGAAGATTGAAGAGAAAATGAAGGAAGAATGAAAGAATTGAAGAAGAAGCACGTATATTAGATTAGATGAAGAATATTAGGTTAGATGAAGAGTTATGTAGATATGTTAGGAATTATGGTTTTACTTTATGGATTGTGGGCCTTCATATGGGATTTGAGGAGAGAAAGAGAGGGAAAAAATATATTATTTGAATTTTGAGTTTTAATATTAAATAAATAAAAATATATATTATATACTATGAGGCTCAAAAAAGCTCGACAAGCCATCGAGCAAGCATTATATGAGCTCAAGCTCGACTCGAATATTAAACGAGCCGGCTCGAGCTTGACTCGAGCTCGGTCAAAGTCAAGCTCAAGCCGAGTTTTGACCGAGTGGCTCGCGAGTGGATCACGAGTAGCTTGACTCATTTGCAGCCCTACCTGGTACTGAAAGGTCTGACTTGGGATCGAGACTCCTAAGTCCACGACCAATAAAGCTAGACCTGGAACCGAGCCTCATAGGCATAGGACCGAACAAATTAAGTTCAAGATAAAGCCTCCTGAACCGTAGGACCGAGTAGTTCGAGTTCGAGACTAAGCTTCCCGAACCCAGGACCAAGCCCTCCGGATCCATGGACACACGCTCTTGAGACCTGATCTAGACCAAGTCCCTCCGAGCCCAAATCGGTATAAACTGACCCAAACCCTATGACTTTGGTTCTAAGGCATGTTTGGTTCCACTTTTATAACATTTTAGGATTACTTGAAAATGATATTTAAATATTTTCGAGATATTTCTCAAACAAATATTTTGGCTAAAGCCCCGTTTGAAATTTATTTTTAAATTTTAAACTTTTCTTATATTTTTCAAGATTTTTACTTAACCTATATCAACGCAATCGTAGGTACACCATTTTAAATAATTTTGTGTAATTATTTACGTAATCTAAACCTACTATTGTTTAGGACCCCGAGACTACTAATTAAAGAAAATAAATGTTATAAATAATGTTTTAATAGCTAAGCTTTTGCTTTAAAAATAAAACATTCATTTGACGGGCGCGAAAACCCTTTCCCGAGTGTAACCAAAAACTGAACCCTTACATAAACTTTGTTATAAAGTACGTTTATACACGTATCTTTTTCTAATTTTTCTAAAATCATTTGACGACTCTATTTTCAAATAAATAATCTTTTAAATTAATTATGTTTGACTAAATTAAATTGGGTTATAATCAAATTATTATTTGATTCCCAGATTATCAAATTTTGAATAAAATTAATTATTTTTACATGATTAATTTTCAAAACTTCCAAGTATTTCTATTTTCTTTAAAATAATATTTTCTTTTTAAAAGATGTCTGGCACGCAAACTAAGGTTGAAACGTATCAAACCTCGAGCCACATTAGCTCCCCCTGTATTGCCACATGTTATCCAAACATGTGTTAAGCTGTAGAGGGGACCATTCTCGGGGGTTACATGTACAAATCATAGCAATCTCTAGTCATTGTTCATCTAGATGAAATGGAAAACTTAAGACAACTAGATGACATGAACTACTTAAATCTTTCACCATCAACGAAGGAAAAAAGAAGCTCATCTATTATGATCATAAATGTCAAGTTTTTACGAACAATATCTTGGTCAAATTTCCATGCCAAAGGAGGGTCTATTTTTCTTGTATCTAGATAGACCTTTATCTCTCGAAGGATTTACTTGACAACTATTTAAATAGTGTTTCAAGGTATTTTTCCATATCTCGATGGTTCAATATACACCTTTTTACAATGTATGCACCTATTTATCAGATTTCCCTCATTATTTTTAAACCTTTCGAAATGCATCCACATTCAATATTGGTTTAATTTTTTTATTTGCGCCCTTGAACTTGTAGAATCAAATGCATTGTTACTCCTCTATGTGTCACCTACCGACTCTTCTATTTGTGACATCTTACCATTAGAGTTGTAAAATCTCAAATTTTCAGACTTTGCACCTTATAAGATTAATATCCTAAAAATTTATAGTATATCACAAAAAAACAATTAAAATAGTAATTTGGACATCATTATTTGAGAGAAAAGTTACAAACACCATATTCAAATAGATTTCATAAAGATAAAAAATAATATCTTGTACGCAAAAACTTAATATTCAAATAGATTTCAACTCTTGAATGATTAATTAGTTCGAAAATTAAACTACAATCAATTAGGTTAAATCAAACTAAATTATTAGAAAATAACACCTAGTTATTCAAATAACCCCAAATCAAACAAATCATAATTCCCGAATTGAAACACAAGCTACAATCACTTCGTACCAACATAAAACATGTTATAATGAATATCTTAATGAAACACATATAAGCTGCTTATCGCCTTGAACATACACTAAAGACATATCTTGTAAACTAATAAAATAGTTTCTAAATACTTCATAATTCAATGGATTAGACTAACTTAAACTTACGTGAATGTTACAAATTAGCGCAAAGGAATTGTACGATGTTTTATTTTGTCTCTTCGCTTTTTTTCTTTTCAGTTGTAACTCCTGTTTTTTTTTTAAATCATTTTTTTTCGTGAAAGGATCTTTCCTATTACAAGTTCTTATGCATCAATTCGAATGCCACGCCACATCTTTAAGGGCGGTTTGTGCGATCTGAAATTGATTGGTCACATACATTACTTATTCGTTCAAGTGCTTCGCCCACGAAGGGAACGCATTGAAGGACTTGAATGGTAGACGCAACCGTGCACTTATTTTTAGAAAATATTTTTTTTATAAAAGTAGTAGATAAAGAAATCATCCAATTTGGTTTGATGATTACATTGTTAACTCAAATACAAACACTACTAATGGAAAATCATACATACCACTTTTCCTCATTCATCAAAGTGTATAAACATTGATCACCTAGAATTTTTAGGAAATATTTCAACACTTAAAAATTATATACTTATAAAGAAGCTGTAAAAAATTAAACATTGGAAAATTGTTATGAAAGAAGAATTGATCGCATTGAAAAAAATAACAACACTTGAGATATAGTTCCACTTTAAAATGGGAAGAAACATGTTAGAATATATTATGTGGCACAATCCATCTAAAGGTTTTCAGCCTATCTAAAAGTTGTCATAAATTGGGCACTAAGATAAATCTTGTATATATATGTTAGATAAATTCATACCGGTTCAAATAAACCTAACTTAAACAAACTTCCCATGCAGGAACAAGGAACCGGACCGGATGAACAAAAGAGAACCAACTGAAGAAACCGAACCGGTCAAGTTACCATATCGATCAAGAGTATTCGGAGCATGACCAAACAAAGGAAGGATCGGCCAAAGCTCAAAACCGGAACCATCAAACAGCTGATCATCCACAAGACAAGAATAACCGGAAGAAGTCCGGTTACTTCACTACCAAAAGACATTCGGCCAAGTCAAGAGGCCGACTAGTACAAGAAGACACTTTGGGTATCTGTTGAGAATGATACCAAAGGAACAGACTGAATACTTCCATATCCATGCAAGTCTGAGGAAAGACTGTAGGCTGCAGAAAACAGTACTACCGGATCCCTCTACTTCGGGATAAGCCAGAAAGGAAATCTTCAAAGTACAGACAACTGTCCAAGCAGACAGTGCCTATATCAAGTAAAAGACAAACCCAGCAGGTTTGCCTTACAGACCGGCAGGTCTGAAACAGGATACCAGGTCTGAGATTGACCGACAGGTCTGAGGAGACGACCGGCAGGTCTGAGACACTGAATCACTGCATCTCTGATCAGCCAATCAGATTCAAGGCTTTGAAATATGACCGTTGGCATATTTCACCTATAAAAGGAGGCAGTTGCAGAAGAGTAAATGCGGGACATTAAGTGAGACAAGTGAAGCGTTGAGAGCATTTACTACAAGTGATAACAGTGTGGTATTCTAAGAAAGCCTAAGTGCTAAATTCTAAGTGTGTGCTACAATTTCGGTGTGAATTGTAAGAGTGTTATCGAGCAGGAAATAAGTCTCGATCGAATTGTACTTGTATTCCTTAGTGAATATCCTTCTCGCGGTTTCGAGAGGAAGGGGTGACGTAGGAGTTTTATCTCCGAACATCCATAAAATCTGTTGTGTTATTTACTTTCTGTTGGCTTCATTACATAACCGACTAACTTATCCATACCACTCCAAACCGACTCCATACTGACCATACCGAATATCCAGATAACCGAAACCGACCCACCATTCTTCAAATCTCCATCATCCGAAACCGACTCCGCCTATCATACACGTGTACCGCTTCAACTTGAAAGCAAACCTCTTCCGCGCTTGAACCTAGTTCAAGGGTTTGTGACAGGTTGTGTAGTATTGAAACCCCGGTGTTAATCTCTAACCGGATTAACCACCACCTTACGAGTGAGAACCGCTAACCGGTCCAACCCCCGGTCCAACCCCCGGTCCACCAGCGGCGACCTAGATCCTAACAATTGGTATCAGAGCCAGGTAGTTTCAATACTCAAGCAAACATGTATCAGGATAGGCCTCCAATGCTAGAAGGTGATGACTTTGCCAACTAGAAGGCACGCATGCACCTGCATCTAGTCACCTTGGATGATGAAATGGAATTCGTTCTAACCGAAGGACCGATAGTCATTGATAAAGACAGAAAAGAATGGACGGCTGATGATAGGAGAAGGAACAATCTGGATAACCATGCAAGAAACCGAATCTCCAACAGCGTAGACAGAAACACATACTGCAAGATCAGAGATTGCAAAACTGCGAAGGAGACATGGAACACGGTCATCCAGATCTTTGAAGGAAATGAAAGAACAAGGGAGAACAAAATAATGATGGCCACACAGAAGTTCGAAAGCATCAAAATGAAACCAGGAGAAACTATGAAGGAATACAGTGACCGGTTCACTGGTGTGTTAGATGAACTGGCAACTCTGGGCAAAAAGTACGAGAACAAAGAGGTAGTTATGAAGGCTCTGAGATCTCTTCCAAGTGCCTGGGATATAAAGACAATGGTAATGAGGGAATCAAAGAGCCTACGTAAGATGAAACTATACGATGTATTCGAAGATCTAAAGGCATACGAGTTCGAAATGAAATCCAGAACCGAAGAGGAAGTCTCGGCCTCAACATCAACCAGAGCATTATTCACATCTACAGAACCGGTTGTACCTGCTCCTGTACCCACCCCTGCACCAACACCGGTCCCTGCACCCGCACCCATCAGAACAGCCGAACAGTTTACTGAGGACGCCATGGCCATGCTTGCACAGAAGTTTGGGAGGTTCATGAAAAGGAGCCAACCGACAAACAACTACTATGGTGACAAATCCAATATAAGATGCTATAACTGTAACTGTATGGGACACTTTAAGTGGGAATGCAGGAAACCAAGGAGGGATACCCAGAAACCGGAATATCAAAATGACAGAAACAATTATCAACAAGCCGGTGAGGGAAGTGAGGTACCAAAAGCACTGATAGCCGACGATGGAGGAAGTCTATGGGCTCGCAGTGACAGCGACGATGAACTCACGTGCCTCATGGCCAATGAGGAACATGTATTTGACTCTCCCTATGATGAATTTACTAAAGATGAGTTATATGAAGCATTGAATGACATGGTAGAAGAATATAAGAACCTATTGACCATGTTACCTAAACACCTCAACATCAAGACCGATCCCATAGTACCTATCCCAATAGAACCAGAGGTACCTATCATCACCGAACCGGAAGTCATACAACCTGATGATACCCACACCCTAGAAACCAAGTTAGATCCCAAGACCGAACAACCTAGTGAACCGACTAGAGAGCTAACCGAGGAAGAGAATGCCCGATTCCAATATACGATGGCCGCCTATAAGAGATCTAGCGATATAGTAAAGGATATGAATAAACACTATAGGCATCCTCGGTGTAAGCGTGGTCTAGGATACACAGGGAATAGCTCTAAAGACCGAAAATCTATAGAGAAATCAAGACTCACAAAAGGAAACCTACCCTTTATAAAATTTCTTAAGAGCACCTGGACAGCCGAAGAATAGGAAACCGCATATTATAGGGAAGAGAAGCTAAAATACGATTATGTTGGCCCAACCGATTCATGGCTTGACCTTGAGAAGAGAAAAGCCGAAATCCTCAAATATAAGAAAGACTTCCCTGAACCGCGTAGGTCAAACTACAGATCACCGAACCAAAGACGACCACCATTTAGGACATCTGATGGAAAACCGAAATACACCAGACCAAGTGTCAAAAGGACAGTTAAAACCCTAGCAAAGAAAACTGTCCGGTTTATCAAGGTTTGGGTACCTAAGGGACTAATCGCATGTGGACCCAAGTAAATGTGGGTACCAAACAGTTGTAAATATGTACATTTTGCAGGACCCAAAGAAACGACTAGGAAACTCCGAATGGTTCTTGGATAGCGGTTGCTCCAGGCACATGACCGGAAATAGCAATTTGCTAATCGATATCAGATCAGTAACCGGTGCTCTAATTACCTTCGGTGACGACTCAAAAGGTAGAACTGTGGGCAAGGGTAAGATTGTCCATGGTAATCTAACTATTGATAATGTACTCTTAGTTGAAAACCTACGTTTTAATCTACTTAGTATTAGTCAGATGTGTGATGCCGGATACACGGTAGAATTCCTTAAACATGCATGCTTAGTTAAGGATTCTCAAGGTATTGTATTACTAACCGGAAATAGGATAGGAAACATTTATAAGGTAGACTGGAGAACAAGAGTAGAACATCCTATATGCATGATAGCTAAGACTGATCAAACCTGGCTATGGCATAAGAGACTAAACCATCTCAACATGAAAACCTTAAACTATATTCGCGGTAAAAAGCTAGTTGAAGGTATTCCTGATATAGTGTTTAACCAGGATAAGGTCTGTTCAGTATGCCAGATGGGTAAACAAACTAGGTCATCCTTTAAGAGTAATGGAAATATTCAATCCAGCCGATGTCTAGATCTTCTTCACATGGATTTATTTGGACCGATTCAGGTCATTAGTCTAGGCGGTATGCTGTACACCATGGTAGTTATTGATGATTATTCTAGATATACATGGGTGATATTTCTACCATCTAAACGTGAAACTGTGTCAAACCTGATCACACTTCTTAAGCGGTTGCAAAATGAAAAATCAACTCGTATCAACAGCATTCGAAGTGATCGAGGTACCGAATTTACTAATAGTACATTAACTGCATATCTTGATGAATCCGGCATTAGACACGAGTTGTCTAGTGCTAGGACTCCTCAACAAAATGGCCTGGCCGAGAGAAGAAACCGGACTCTCAAGGAAGCCGCACGATCTATGATAGCCGATTCCGGCATTGCTCAGAAATTTTGGGCTGAGGCTATCAATACTGCATGCCATACACAAAACCGGTCTTTGATAAACAGATTTCACAACAAAACACCATATGAGGTTTATTTTAACAGAGTTCCTAAACTCAAGTACCTCAGAATTTTCGGTTGTAAATGTTATATTCATATAAATGGTAAAACTCAACTCACCGCTTTTGATGCAAAGACCGATACCGGCATCATGCTTGGATACTCGGCAGTAAGTAAAGCATATAGAGTATATAATAATAGAACTGCAACCATGGAGGAAACAATTCATGTTGTTTTCGATGAATCGGTTGAGAGCAATACTACTTCATGCTTTGATCTACACAACAGATTGGAAAACAATGATATCCATTCTGATAGTGAAGATGAGACTCCGGTCTTCAGGCGGTTTGTCCATGACCTAATGGGTAATATTGATACCCAGCCGGATCAAGCTGTTTCACAACAGGAAGCTGACACTTCGGTTCAATCCGAGGGAGTCGGTCGGTCTGACAATCTCGGTCAACCTACCGACAAGTCTAGCCTTGATCAAACAAACGGCAACCTGGTAGACACTCCTGAACTGAATCTCAGAAGAAATAGTAAACATCCTCCTGAGCAAATTATAGGTGACCCTTCAGAACCTGTTCGAACTAGGGGTCAACTTCTGGAAGGATATTTTAACTCTGCTTTTATATCCCAGATTGAACCGAAAAGAATAGATGAAGCATTGTCAGATCCGGATTGGATCTTGGGAATGCAAGAAGAGCTAAACCAGTTCGAGAGTAGTAAAGTCTGGTACTTAGTTCCCAGACCGAAAGATCAATCGGTCATAGGAACAAGATGGGTATTCAGAAACAAACTCAATGAGGACGGTTTGGTCACGAGGAACAAAGCCAGATTAGTGGCTCAAGGTTACAAACAGGAAGAAGGCATTGACTTTGAAGAGTCATTTGCTCCTGTAGCCAGAATAGAAGCCATTAGGATCTTTCTAGCCTTTGCGGCTTTCAAAAATTTTAAAGTTTTTCAAATGGATGTTAAAAGTGCATTTCTGAACGGTGATCTACGTGAAGAAGTGTACGTTGAACAACCACCCGGTTTCAAAAATGCTGCATTTCCAAATCATGTATACCGACTGAACAAAGCTTTATACGGTCTAAAGCAAGCACCTAGGGCCTGGTATGATACGCTGACCGCATTTCTATTAGAGCATGATTTCACCATCGGTTCGGTGGATAAAACTTTGTTTAAGTTTGAAAAGAAGGAACATATCCTACTTGTTCAAATTTATGTAGATGATATCATTTTCGGTTCCACCGATCCAAAGCTCTGTGACAAGTTCTCAAAAATGATGACTGACAAATTCGAAATGAGTATGATGGGAGAATTAAGTTTCTTCCTAGGTCTTCAGGTTAAACAACTCAAGGAAGGAACATTCATCAGTCAACCGAAATATACCAAGGAGCTGCTAAAGAAGTTCGGTATGGACACCTGCTCCTCGGCGGCTACTCCAATGAGCTCGTCAATCAAACTGGACAGGGACGATGAAGGTCAATCGGTAGATCAGATTGCATACCGAGGCATGATCGGTTCCCTATTGTATCTGACAGCGAGTAGACCAGACATCCTGTTTGCAGTTGGTGTGTGTGGGAGATTCCAAGCAAATCCAAAGCAATCCCACTACACAGCCGCAAAGAGGATACTGAAGTATCTGAAAGGCACTCCTGATGTCGGTCTGTGGTATCCAAAGGACTCATCCTTTAATCTAACAAGCTACTCAGACGCAGATTATGCAGGGTGCAAGATCGATAGGAAAAGCACCAGTGGAACATGTCAGTTCCTAGGTGACCGACTGGTGTCATGGCACAGCAAGAAGCAGACATCGGTGGCGACATCAACTGCGGAGGCTGAATACTTGGCGGCCGGAAGCTGCTGCTCTCAACTCCTCTGGATCCAACAGCAGCTGAAGGACTTCGGTATTACAGCCGAAGAGTCCCCGATTTTCTGTGACAACACTAGTGCCATTGCGATCACCTACAACCCGGTTCTCCACTCCAGAACCAAGCACATCGACATCAGACATCACTTCATCCGAGAGCATGTCACGCTGAAGCATATCCGGCTGGAGTACGTACCGACCGATCAGCAAGTAGCCGATATCTTCACGAAGCCGCTGCAGGAAGCTAAGTTTTCTCAATTTAGACTTACTCTCGGCTTAACCGATATTAGCCAAATCCTTCCAAAGGATACTTAAAGGGAAATCGGTTCAGACAGACAAACCGGTAATTCTTCCTAAGATGTTGAACTTTGAATCTTCGGGGTGTTTGTGGAAGAACCGCCCAGTCTATCAGATAGAGTAAACCGACCGGTCACTTGGTGCATGCACCACGTAACCGCATCGGGATGAACAACTGATAGCTGACCGGTTCGGAAGAAGGCTACCCCAGATTATTTGAATTTCAAACAGAAGAGGAATAGTTATCAGAGGTTAAAGGTCTCTGCTCTGCATCATTACCTTTTAGAATAAACCTGGTCGTGCCTAAAAAGACGTGAAGATCTTTTGATATCTTTCACAGTCCAGGCCTATGACCGACACCTAGACCTGCAAAACTGCCTGTTTTATGCAAAGATTCTTATCTTGCGGTCAATATACTTCATCTCATTTAATGCCCGGATAATAGGTTAGCCCCAAAACCAGTATTTAAAGGAAGCACTCTTTCACTCAAACACTCACAAAGCAATACACTCTTTCCCTCACTAAGGCAAAGAATCTCACAAGAACATCCTCTCTCTAAGGCAACCTAACAATGTCTATCTTCACAAACATTCAACAAGTCAACTTCGAATCTTGCTCCGATACCGATCACTATGATCTGTATCGAATGATCAAACAGCTGGAGGATACCGGCCTCCAGTACTTTCTGGATGATAATCAAACCATCTATCCTCAGTCTGTCGTGGAATTTTTCAACAATGCAAGGGTGTACCGGGGGACACCCTACTTCAATACCCACATCCAATCGAAGGTTGGGGGTATACTCTTTGACTTCACCGAGCAAGACTTTGCTCGGTGCTTCGGTCTGCCCAAACAAGGGCTCACGGATCTCCACCCTCCAGCCGACACTAAGGCTGAGGTCTCTCTTTCCCTCTCTCGGTCAGATGAGCCTGTCGATGACCATGGCTCTAAATATCCCTTGAGGGCTGAGTACCAGCTCCTCAACGACATCATAGGGAGGAGCATCCTTGGGAAAGATGTAACCAACACATATTGCACGGCAGCGTTCAATATGATGGCGGCCATCATCACAAGGACGCCGGTCAATTGGTCTAGGGTGCTGTTCGATGTCCTTATTTGGATAATCGGCACCAGGTCAGTGGCGTTCGTTCCTCAGATAAGCCGACTGTTTGAGGAGCTTGAGGTCCCAACATGTCACGGCGAAGGTTTGGACCGCAGCCAGGTGCTCACCAAGGAACTCATCGACTCGTTCTACGATCGGGTTGAGGGAGAGTGGAGGAGGAACCACTAAGTTACTCCTTCTTGCATCCGGTCATTTTGCTTCATGCACCGGATGTATTATTGTTCAACTCAAATCTGATCATATCGGCTTCATCCATGTCCACTTCGGTTCTATCTGTGTTTTTCATTTCTGTATAACATGTTTCGGCTTTATCTCTACCATTTTCGGTCTCTATCTAATCAATATCGTTATGTGTTAAATGCAATTAATGAGATCATCCGAAATTAATGAGATAACTCCCAACCACCTGAACATTTAATATCCAACCAAATCGGTTACTTCTCAACTAACACTTACCTTGGGTTTTGCGATTTGCTCCTTCCCCATGCATCATTAAAAGGGAAAGATTCTCTTCCTTAATAAAACAAAACTGACCATCAATGCACAGATTTTCCCTCCAAAACCGATCTTATATAAGGAGCCAATCTCTCTTCATTTTATCACATCCAAAAGTGCAAAATACTTGTATTCATCTTGAACATCTCTTGAATCTTTCTCTCTCTATACCACAATCATGCCAAGCCGAACTTTGGGAAACTTTCTAAGTGTCGACTTCAGCTCATGTATGGCAGAATGGGATTATGACCATCCAAAGAAACACATGTTTGAAAGCCTTATTGTTACCGGTCTTCAATCCTTCCTTGATGAATCCGGTCCCATACTAACTGAGGATGTCAAGGAATTCTTCAGAAATGCCTGCAACTGGGGCGATCGTATTGTCACCACTGTAAGGGATCATACCTTCCGGCTTGATGAAGCCGAATTTGCCACCCTCTTCAATCTGCCCAAAGAAGGGTTCTCTGATTTTCCGGCCATGGAAGGAACTGATGAATACTATTATGGGTTCCGCTGCTCTGCAACCTTTGACCCGGCGGAAACCAATGGGTTAAAAACCCGCCTCGGTCGTAGTACTCAGCTACTTCTTGAGATTGTCACTCGGTCCATTCTGTGCCAATCTCCCAATCAGCGGTATTCAAAGAATACCTACAATATCATGACCCACATCTACAACCACACGCCCATCAATTGGTCAGCGGTCCTCTTTCAAAACTTGAGGAAAATGGTGCGGACCAAGAAAGGTCTCGGCTTTGCACCTCACATCAGCAAGCTGATTCTCAAGTACCGGCCAGATTTTGGACCGGGTACACCGGCATCTCCCTCAAACATTCTTGATGCAGATGCGGTGGTGGAAAAGTATTCCAGAATGGTGCTTACTGCTTAAATATCTATCTTTCGTATCATTCTATCGGTTTTCTCTATGTACTCCTTCGTATCGGTCTAAAATATCGTTTTAGTTTCAATGACCGTGTCCCTCTACTCTTTGCAAATTTATCTAAGTAACCAAATATTAACTCGCTTTTATCCGGTTTCATAGAATCTGATCAAAACTGTTAATCGAAATGTCTGAAACCGATTATTCATTCGGTCTCAAAGAAATGAAAGCGTCATCCATGACATAGGCTAAGTGTTTTGGAGGGAAAATTCCCGCTCAAAATAGCCGCCCACAGTTTTCGGTTTCCCGCCCATAGTTTGACGCACTTTTACATTGGAGGGAAAATTCCCGCCCATTCATGATGGGACGGTTGGGCTTCCAAACCGCGACTATAAAAGGGGGCCTTCGGTCATTTATTTCATTCTCACGCGAATTCACTTTATCTCTCTAACTTTCCCAAACTTTCTGAAGCCGATTTCACTCATTCTCAAACTCTTCAAAATGGGTCGTGATTCGGCATTGTTCAAACTCTATTCTCAAGTAGACTTCGAAGAGATTCGGCAGAATGGGACAACCGAAGCAAAGGAAGTCATTGACCTACTGATAAAAACCGGTCTGGAATATTTTCTAGACGGTCCTCACGTAATTTACAGAGAGGCGGTCGAAGAATTCTTCAAAACCGCAGTCATCTCCTACGACAGGATCATCGCAACGGTTTGCGGTTCCCAAATCGAGATCACCGAAGCAGTGGTGGCCGAGAGTTTGCGTCTCCCAACTACCGGCGAGGACGCAACGGCAGCAATAGACGATGATACTTTTGAGACGGCCTGCCACCTCCTATCGGCATCCAATAAGCCAATCACGACATCCGGAAGTAAGAATACGCTGAAGCCGGAATATATCCCGGCATGTGACGTTTTCGCC
Source organism: Impatiens glandulifera (assembly GCF_907164915.1). Lineage (NCBI taxonomy): Eukaryota > Viridiplantae > Streptophyta > Magnoliopsida > Ericales > Balsaminaceae > Impatiens > Impatiens glandulifera. Next base: position 33,655,095 of record NC_061868.1, on the reverse strand, counting down.
AGGGCGATACTGGCAAGGGGAGGAAACTTCAGCAACCTCACCAGAGACAAAATCAAAATGATATTTCGTCTGTTGGAAGGAAAGGAGGTTAACTGGGCAAGAGCAGTTTTCGGCAATCTCATGGACATGGTAAGACCGGATTCAGCCCGGTCGTGGGGATATGCCGTGCAACTCGGTAAGATCTTCCTACACTTGAACCTCAACGTCGGTCCCGGTGTTGGGCTAATAAAACGTTGCATCATTCGATCGAGGCAATTTCTTCCTAGAACGCAGTCGGCCTCCAGTTCCACAGGTGGCCGAAAGAGGAAAGCCGCAGAAAAAGATGCCCCGGCAAAAGCAAAGACCGGAGGAAAGAGGAAAGAAAAGATAACTTTCGAAGACCCACCACAGCAAACGGATGATGAGGAGTGGGCCCCTGAGGGAACCGACCCGGAGAGGACCGAAGATGAGACGGTCCACGGTGACGATCATTCGACTCGGAGTCCGAATAATACCGAACAAAGCGCTAATCCTGAGACAACCGAGGGTGAGGACGGGGTTGATACAGGAGCCAATGATGAAGGCTTCAACAGGGAAGAGGCCGACGAAGCCGAGGCCGAAAGACTAGCCCAGAATATCTTTCTCGGCATCAACAAGCGAGACGAGGACGTTATAGACCTATATTTGGAGTGGCATGAGTACCGCTTCAACACAAAGTATAAAGACATCCTATCGGACCTCCCGCAACAGAATTGCATCGCCAGATTGGAGGAAGTCGAGAACATGATCTTAAGCCTCACAAAATCCAATACCATTCAGGAGGTACAATGCCGAACTTGCCTACTGATACCGAGAAGTCATCTTCGGAAACTAAGAAGGCGCATCAGAAAGATTAAGGAAGAATATGCCGAAGGGGGATCGGTGTCTACCGTAGCACCGCGAGTATTGGAAAAGCTTGAAAAGGGCAAACTGGAAATACGTCAGGAAATAGAGCGGCTGGAAGCAATATGCAACCAAAAGCAAGTACCGGTCTATACTGCTCCGGTAATCGAAGAATTTCCAGTTGAATACCCAACACCCTCAAGAGAGGAAGTTGAGACACCAAGGGAAGTTGAGGAACCGATATTGGAAGATGAGGAACCGATACCGACTTTGGGAGTTGAGGTTCCAAACTTAGAAGATGCGGTTCCAAACCTGGAAAGTGAGGTGCCAAGCTTAGAGGATGCGGCAACATTAGAACCTCCTAATGAGAATGTCGCACTGATAGACTCCGGTGAAAGAGCCGATCTTGACCCCACCGAGCAATCAATTCCCTCTCCACCACCGGAAGCCACCGCCTCGGTCCCATCTAAAGAACAGATTGAAGACCGGCTCCAAGAATTTGAAGCATCCGTTTCGGGGCGGATTGTTGACCAACTTAAGAAGTTTGAAATGTCCATATCAGGGCAGCTTGAAGACCGGCTTCAAAAGTTTAAGGCATCAATATCGGAGTAGATTGATGACCGCGTTCAAGCACACGAAGTGTCCAAGTTTCAACCGTTCAGGGAGTGTTGCGATAAAATATTTGATTCGGCTATGCAGTTCGCCGATGTGACAAAGAAGCTTATGGATCAACATCAAGCTCGCCTAGCTGAACTCAGCACCGGACTGTGGGAAGAGGCCGGTGAGCGAGAAAAATGTGTTCACCGAACCGCAGCTCTGGAGGCTATGACCTCAGACTTAAAGAAGGACTTCGAAAGGGTCGACACGACAATTGACCGGGTCTCAGTGCTGGAAAAGACAAATGAGACTCTCGAGGCCGAGGTAAAGGCACTCACCGAACAGATGGCCGAAATTATGAAAGCTAAGGAAAACGCGGATGCCGCGGCTCTAGAGGCTGATGCCCTAATAGCTAAAAGGGTCCAGGATGCGCTGGACGCCGAAGCTGGCAAAGACAAAGAGGCGCCGCGATCGTCTCAGCTGACCGAAGCCGAAGTAGAGGCCGAAAGAATAAGAAGGGCCGAGATCTTATATCCAGGGTATGCTGAACAAGTGGCAAGACAGGCCGCAGCGGATGCCGAACGACTGGAAAGGGAATCTCGAAGGCTGGCGGGATTTGCAAAGGAACACGAGAAAAAGAAGAAGGCGGCCGCCTCCGCTTCAGCACCGACAAAAAGAAAGAGGCCGGCTCCTAAGAAAGTTCGGATTGTCGAGATGCTAAATGAAATATCTGAACCAATCACTGCGGGTTCTTCGCAGCAAGCCGACCTAGTCGAAGACGAAGTCGAAGAACAGCTGCGGTCCCCATCTAAAAGACCACGACCCTCCAGGCAACCGCAACCGCAACCGCCACCGCAACCGAAGAAAAAGAAGAGTGCCTATGAATTCACGGACTCGGAATAGGGACTATCCTTCTTTTTCTTATTTGCCTTAGTATTTATGCTTTGTCTTTTCCGGTTATCTATAAATATATAAAGTTATTTTTGAATACCGGCCTTATTTTGCATTTCTACATGATTTTGATAATTTTAAATAAAATAATCAAAAAGGGAGAAATTGTTAGATAAAAGATAGAGATTCTTCCAAAACTCCTCCCTCAAAATTTTTCGAAAATTCTCTAAGTTTCTTTTTCAAAAATCGGCCAAACAAAACAACCGGCCTACGGTTGCAAACTTACATAATTTTGATAATTTTAAATAAAATAATCAAAAAGGGAGAAATTGTTAGATAAATTCATACCGGTTCAAATAAACCTAACTTAAACAAACTTCCCATGCAGGAACAAGGAACCGGACGGGATGAACAAAAGAGAACCAACTGAAGAAACCGAACCGGTCAAGTTACCATACCGATCAAGAGTATTCGGAGCATGACCAAACAAAGGAAGGATCGGCCAAAGCTCAAAACCGGAACCATCAAACAACTGATCATCCACAAGACAAGAATAACCGGAAGAAGTCCGGTTACTTCACTACCAAAAGACATTCGGCCAAGTCAAGAGGCCGACTAGTACAAGAAGACACTTTGGGTATCTGTTGAGAATGATACCAAAGGAACAGACTGAATACTTCCATATCCATGCAAGTCTGAGGAAAGACTGTAGGCTGCAGAAAACAGTACTACCGGATCCCTCTACTTCGGGATAAGCCAGAAAGGAAATCTTCAAAGTACAGACAACTGTCCAAGCAGACAGTGCCTATATCAAGTAAAAGACAAACCCAGCAGGTTTGCCTTACAGACCGGCAGGTCTGAAATAGGATACCAGGTCTGAGATTGACCGACAGGTCTGAGGAGACGACCGATAGGTCTAAGACACTGAATCACTGCATCTCTGATCAGCCAATCAGATTCAAGGCTTTGAAATATGACCGTTGGCATATTTCACCTATAAAAGGAGGCAGTTGCAGAAGAGTAAATGCGGGACATTAAGTGAGACAAGTGAAGCGTTGAGAGCATTTACTACAAGTGATAACAGTGTGGTATTCTAAGAAAGCCTAAGTGCTAAATTCTAAGTGTGTGCTACAATTTCGGTGTGAATTGTAAGAGTGTTATCGAGCAGGAAATAAGTCTCGATCGAATTGTACTTGTATTCCTTAGTGAATATCCTTCTCGCGGTTTCGAGAGGAAGGGGTGACGTAGGAGTTTTATCTCCGAACATCCATAAAATCTGTTGTGTTATTTACTTTCTGTTGGCTTCATTACATAACCGACTAACTTATCCATACCACTCCAAACCGACTCCATACTGACCATACCGAATATCCAGATAACCGAAACCGACCCACCATTCTTCAAATCTCCATCATCCGAAACCGACTCCGCCTATCATACACGTGTACCGCTTCAACTTGAAAGCAAACCTCTTCCGCGCTTGAACCTAGTTCAAGGGTTTGTGACAGGTTGTGTAGTATTGAAACCCCGGTGTTAATCTCTAACCGGATTAACCACCACCTTACGAGTGAGAACCGCTAACCGGTCCAACCCCCGGTCCACCAGCGGCGACCTAGATCCTAACAATATATATATGTTATAATTCTGTATTATCAATAACATTCAATATAACATTTTTCTCTATATTCTTACTTGGTATTAGATTCGCTACCATCAGATCTTGATGTCATCTGGCGCAATCCAGTTTAGCTTCGATCATCGACGCACCAGTGCGGTCAGATTTTGATTTCATCCACCGTAATTCAGTTTCGCTCCGATCATCGACGCACTAGTGCAGTCAAATTTTGATTTCGAATATTATTTTCATATCTGATTTGGTTTTCTGAATAATCTATTGCTTTCTAATTCGCTGAGCAGTCTGAGTTCTTTATTGAAATTTTTAATATATTTTGGCTGGTTATTGGTAGTTTTCCTATTTTGAATTTTCCCCTTATGTCACTCAATATGGATCGTGTGGAGGCATCTGGTATTACTGTTATATTGTTAGGAGACAACTATGATTTGTGGTCCAAATCTATGAAGAGTTTTTTAATTGGTAAGAAGTTGTGGCGATGTCACTATTGGATCTTCCTCTACTCCGCCGACTACAAAAGAAATTGATGATTATTATGTGCCTATTGATGACTAAGATAGTAAGAATCATACTATTCTTACATGGATTTGAAATACGTCATCTAAGAATATCTAAATCTAGCTTCAACGAGTGGATACTGCCAAGATTACTTGGGATTATCTGAAAGATCGATTCCAAGCAACCGGAGGAATGCACCACTATCAATTGTTGAGTTCGTTACATGCACTAAAACATGAGTCATGACAATCCATAGACGATTTCTTCTCTACTATCCAGTCACTCTAGGATCGCATTGATGATGCCAGCATTAATGAGAAACACTTAAGGGTCATTCAACTACTGATAAAGCTTGGCCCTGAGTACGAGTTTGTTGGTGGATCATTGCTCCATCGTCATCAATTTCCTTCATTAGACATAACTATGAAGGAGATCTCTTTTGAGTCTACTCGTCTTGCCATACTTCGATCTCCTACTACTGATTTTGTTATGATTGTTTCATCTTCTCTACTCGTGTTTCCTCGTAAGAATGCGCAGAAAGATGCTAGATCAGATAAGTCTACTAGATGTCATCGTTGTCCGAATGATGATCATGTGTACACTCATTGCCCTAACATTGAGTGTCGGTATTGCCATCAAAAGGGTCATGTCCTTCAAAAATGCCCAAAACTAGGTCATTCATCTTCTTTAGTTGGCTCTTCCTCCTCCATAGTCGCCGCCACAAATGATTTGCAATCGCCTCAGTCCACTACTCCCACCCTTATGAATATTCATAAACTGCTCAATCATGTTTTATATTTCAATCCTTCATTAGCCACCACATCAGGTAATCAACCATCGTTCATAGATTCTGCTTGTTGTAACTATATGAACTCTAACATTAATTTGTTGCATTCCTTAAAACCTCTCACCACCTCACCTCCCATTTACACATCAAATAGTGCAACTATGCACATTACACATACTAGTCATGTCATTTCACCATCTCTTCAAGATATCTACTACATTCCCCGTTTAACATTAAACCTTGTTTCTGTTGGCCAATTGTTTATGTAGGGACTTACTATTACTTTTACATCTTCTGGTATACATGTTCAGAATTCACAAACATGTCGGATTTTTGGGATGGGATGCAAGACGGGCCGCCTGTTTGAATTTTCTTCCCTTCAACCTTTACCTTCAATTTCTAATGTCGTTTCTCCTTCCTCCATTTATCGGTGCCATCTTAAACTCGGATATGCTTCATTAAATAAACTCCGGTCTCTTGTTGCTAAAAGTTTTTTGGGTCCTATTCAATTTGAGTCATTTGATTGTGTGCATTATAAGCTTGGCAAACAACCAACACTTTTTTTGAATAATCATTCTATTGCTGATAAACCTTTTTCGCTAGTTCACCCAGATATTTGGGGGCACTCCCTTATTGGTACATTTCATGGTTATCGATATTTTGTGATATTTGTTGATGATTATTCACGTTTTACTTGGATTTATTTTTTGAAAAATCATTCTGAACTTACCTCTATTTATTCAATTTTGTGGAAATGATTCAAACACAATTCTCATACCCTATTAAAACACTTCGTACTATAATGCTCTATAATACAATGATTATACCTTTCTCAGTTTTTTCTGCCCAGGGTACTGTTATTCAGCGCTCATGTCCTTACACCTCACAACAATGGTAGGGTTGAACGTAAACATAGACACATTTTAGATAATATTTGTGTCATGCTTCTTTCTGCTTCATGTCTATATCGGTTTTAGGAGGGAAACTGCCCTTACTAATGTCTATACAATTAACCGAATGTCATCTTCTGTACTTCAGGATATCACTCCTTACCAAAAACTCTTTGTCCAGCCACCAAATTACTCAATTCTTCGACCATTTGGTTGTGTCAGTTTTATCCACCTCCCCTCGCATTAACAAAACAAATTGGAGCCTCAGAATTGTTTGTATTGTTTTTTGGGATATGGGGTAGAGCATAAAAGATATCGTTATTGGGATCCTATATCAAATCAGATTCATGTTTCTTGTCATGTCACCTTTTGGGAACATAAGATGTTCTCTTTTGAGTCCAAGTTTGCCACTCATTTTCAAACTGATTCCCCATTTTTTGTTTTAGATCCATCCCATTCTTTTACAGGTCATGAGATCACACAAAATTATGTTGACATTATCGTTTCTCTCCCATCGCCCCTAGGTGACCCACCTACATCTTCTGAAGAAGTACCTGACCCACATGCGTCTCCTAAACAAGTACCCGATCAAATACCTCATGTCATTGCTGCCACTAGTCGACATTCTACCTAGGTACGTTGCCTTCCTCATAATCTCCAAGATTACCATTGTTTCTCTGTCATTCTAGCTACCCATGAGCCTAAGACTTTCGTGAGGCAAATTGTGATCCATTATGGCGTGAGCCTATGTTAGAGGAACTGTAGGATCTTAAGAAGACTAGGACTTGGGATATCGTTGATCTACCACCTAGAAAGAAATCTATTAGTTACAAATTGATTTACAAGATCAAAAATAATTCTAATGGATTTGTTGAGCGCTACAAAGCTCGTCTTGTGGCCAGGGGTTTCTTACAAGATTATGACATTGACTATGTAGAGACTTTTGCTCTCGTTGCCCGTTTGACTTCTGTTCGTTGTCTTTTGACTATTGCTGCTGCTCGTCGATGGTCTCTTCACCAGTTGGATGTAAAGTGCTTTTTTTCATGGAGATCTTTTTGAGGAGGTTTATATAAGTTCACCGCTAGGTTCAGACATTTCAGGGAAGGTATGTAAGCTACGCTATGCTCTTTACAGTTTGAAACAAGCACTACGAGCTTGGTTTGCCAAGTTCAACTCAACACTTATTCAGTATGGGTTTACTGACTCTCCCTATGACTCTACTTTATTCATTTGTCGCTCTTCATCTGAGATTATTATTCTATTATTATATGTTGATGATATTGTAATCACTAACGATGATGCCTCTAGTATTTGATTTACAGACCTATCTTCATCAACATTTTGATATGAAGAGTCTTGGTAAATTGCGTTACTTTCTAGGTCTTGAGATTTCCGACATACTAGATGGTATCTACTTGTCTCAGGCGAAGTATGCTTCTGACCTCATCTTCCATGTTGACTTGACTGATAGAAAAACTTCCTCGACTCCACTTGAGGAAAATTGTCGTCTTACTCCTCTCGATGGAACCCCTCTTAAAGACCCCACACTCTATCGTCCATTAGTTAGCTCATTGATATATCTAACTATTACTCGCCCTAACATAGCTTATGTAGTTCACATAGTTAGTCAATTCATGACTAGTCCTCATACAACTCATCACTCTATTGTGTTACATATGTTGGGGAAAACCCTGACAGAACCACAAAAGAAGAAAACAATCTGAAAGAACACTAACAGAATTTGATAACGGAGTTCGGCCAAAATGTTGCCTACGTCTCCGAGCACTAAGGTTATCAATTAATAAGGAAGAAGAGATACAAATTTGGGTGCAATAAACCAAAGAGGGGAGAGTTTCTTTTATACACTAAGAAACTTCCCCAACTCCCATCATCTTCCGATGTAGGATTTATGCTAATTGTGAATATAGTTTCTTTTATATACTAAGAAACTTTTTTCACTCCCATTATCTTCCGATGTGGGATTCTAATTGTGCCAAAAAACAACAAATCTCCACCTTGGCACAATATTCAAATACTAATCTTCAATATTAAAAATAAACCTTCAGTGCTTCCAATTGGCGCTCTTCAGCGCCGACTCAAACGCGGAACATGTGTACCAAATCTAAACAATTAGATTTGGTTTTCCCCATGTCTTTCATCTCGAACTCTTTACTTAATTGAGCCTTCAATTTGTCAACTTCATATTGGCTCTTTGATGCTATCAACATATCATCAACGTACAAGAGTAGATAGATGTAAGACTCATCTTGCAATTTGCGCAAATACACACATGAACTGAATCTGCTTCTTGTGTACTTGTGCTCCATCATAAACTTGTCAAGTCGCTTGTACCATTGTCTCGACGATTGCTTCAACCTGTACAATGATCTGTTCAACTTGCAAACCCAATTTTCTTTATCAGGAACATTGAATCCATCTGGTTGATAAATGTAGATTTCCTCATTCAAATGACCGTGTATGTCTGCGGTCTTCACATCTGGTTGAGCTAGCTCCAAATTCATCTGCGCTACCAAGGCTAACAAAATTCTAATGGAAGAGTGTTTAACAACAGGAGAAAGTACATCATTATAATCACCTCCTTCCTTCTGAGCATATTCTTTAACTACCAATTTTTCCTTGTAGCGAACATCAAATTTTTCAGGAAATCCTTCTTTCTTAGCAAAGATCCATTTATAACCAATAGCATTCTTCTCTTTTCGTAGATGCCTCAACTTGCATGTCTCATTTTTCTGAATAGATTGCATCTCATCTTCCATAACACCTCTCCTTTTTTCATTTTCAGTACTTCGACTGACATCTGAAAAAATGGATGGAACATCATCTACGACTAGAAGTGCATAAGCCGCCATGTTAACAAACCGACCTGATTTTTGAATAACTCGTCTTGGCCTATTCACATCAATTGATTCACTTTGTTCTGAAGGTTCTTGGGTCAGAACCTCTTCCACATTTAACTCTTCGTCTGTCGTCGGAGAGTCACTTCTAGTTGGGCTTATCTTTATCTGCTCAAACTCCACCTGTTGCGGAGTACAATCAATCTTGTCTGGTGTTACCTTATTCAACATTGAATAATCATCAAAAGTAACATCTCTTCTGATAATGGTTTTCTTTGCATCCAAACACCAGAGGCGATATTTTTTAACTCCTATATTAAATCCCATAAAAAGAGTCTTCTTTCCTCGTGGATCCAACTTTGATTCAACTACATGATAATATGCAGTAGAACTAAAAATATGCAAAGAATCATAATCAGCTGTAGGTTTTCCAGACCATACCTCTAATGGAGTCTTACCACCAAGTGCAGATGATGGTAGGCGATTTACCAAATGTTGAGCGTATGACACAACTTCTGCCCAAAATTTCCTGTCTAACCCAGCATTAGACAACATACATCGAACTTTCTCCACCAATGTCCTGTTCATACGTTCCGATACTCCATTCTGCTGTGGTGTTTTTTTGACTGTGAAGTGTCGAACTATGCCACACTCTTGACATAACTTCTGGAATGGATCATTCTTGTATTCTCCACTATTATCAGTCCGGAAAATTTTGATCTTTTTTCCTGTCTCTTCTTCAACTTGAGTTTTCCATTTAAGAAAAATCTCAAACACTTCACCTTTATCCTTCATAGTAAACACCCATACTCTTTTGGAAAAATCATCAATAAAAGTAACAAAATAATTTCTACCTCCAAGAGAAGGAGTCTTGGCAGGTCCCCAGACATCTGAGTGCACATAATCCAAAATACCCTTGGTGTTATGGATAGCAGTGCCAAATTTTACTCGCATTTGTTTTTCCAGAATACAATGTTCACAAAAATCTAACTTACAAACTTTTGTACCTTTCAACAATCCTTGTTTGACAAGAGTTTGCATAGATTTCTCACCAGCATGCCCCAATCGCATATGCCATAGCTTTGTTGCCTCTAACTCCTTACTGCTCCCGGAAGTTGATACACATGATATCCCATTAACTGTACTACCTTGATAGTAATACAAATTATTACTCTTCCTGGTAGCTTTCAACATCACTAACGCTCCAGATATTACTATAAGAACTCCATTTTCCAATTTCACATGTAGGCTTTTCGACTCCAAGGCCCCCAAAGAAATGAGATTCTTTTTCATATTCGGTATGTACCGAACATCTCTAATAATTCTGGTGGATCCGTCATCATTCCTCAGCTTGATTGAACCTATTCCCTTTATTTAAATGTATTAGCATCTCCCATGTAAACAACTCCACCATCTAGCTCCTTAAAGTCAAAAAACCACTTTCGAACTGGTGTCATATGATAAGTGCAGGCTGAGTCCAATATCCACGCATCAGGATGTGATGTTGTGTGTGACATCGATAAAGAGTATTCTGAATCTGCATCACATTTGTTTTCTGCAACATTCGCATCTTTAGAATCTTTCTCTTTCTTCTTCAACTTTGGGCAGTTAATCTTCCAATGTCCTTTCTCACGACAGAAAGCACATTCATCTTTGGCAACTCTACTTTCAGATCTTCTTCCTTTCCTTTTTGATTTGTTCTGCTGATGGCCCCTGACCATCAATGATTCATCTGTTGTACCTACTTTGCTTATCCTTTTATCCTGCTTTCTCAATTCATGACTATATAAAGCAGAACTTACAGCATCAAGAGAAACATTTCCCTTCTCATGAAGTAACGTTGTTTCTAAGTGTTCAAATTCATCAGGAAGGGACGATAGCAACATCAACGCAAGATCTTCATCTTCAAACCTAACGTCAAGATTTAACAGATCTGCTACTAATTCATTAAACTTAGTTATGTGCTCATTCATAATAGTACCTGATTGGTAATCAAACTGGAACAATCGCTTCTTCATAAGGAGCTTATTCTGACCACTCTTCTTCAAAAATTTATCTTACAATGCTTGCCACAGTTTCTGTGTAGAAGTTTCATTCTTCACAGCATACTTCTGCTCTCTAGATAGGCACGATCGAATTGTTCCGCACGTCAACCGATTCATGATACTCCACTCTTTTTCTTCTATACCATCTGGTTTTCCGACCTCAATAGCAACATCTAGACCCTGCTGAAAAAGACAATCTAGAACTTCACCTTGCCACATGCCGAAATGCCCAGTTCCATCAAAGATCTCCACCGCAAACTTCAAATTCGACATCGGTGTCCTCGTCCAGGATGACGAAGGAATTGACGCCCCTTTTGAAGACTCCACCATGCCAAGGACAAACCTTCGGCTCTGATACCACTTGTTGGGGAAAAACCCTTGACAGAACCACAAAAGAAGAAAACAAACTGAAAGAACACTAACAGAATTTGATAACGGAGTTCGGCCAAAATGTTGCCTACGTCTCCGAGCACTAAGGCTATCAATTAATAAGGAAGAAGAGATACAAATTTGGGTGCAATAAACCAAAGAGGGGAGAGTTTCTTTTATACACTAAGAAACTTCCCCAACTCCCATCATCTTTCGATGTGGGATTTATGCTAATTGTGAATATAGTTTCTTTTATATACTAAGAAACTTCTTTCACTCCCATTATCTTCCGATGTGGGATTCTAATTGTGCCAAAAAACAACAACATACTCTCCACTATATTAAGGGAACTCTCTTACATGGTCTTCACTTCTCTACTGATTCATCATTGGTACGCATTGGTTACTTAGATGTTGATTGGGTAGGCGATCTCACTGACCGACGCTCCATCACTAGTTATTGTTTCTTCTTGGTGATTCTCTTGTTTCCTAGCGAAACAAGAAAATAAATTGTTGTTTCCCGTTCCAGCGTTGAGTTAGAGTAATGTGCGCTTGCTGATTCTACTTCTGAGCTTCTTTGGATTCGACAACTTCTCTCTGATCTTGACATTCCTCAACCGCCAGCCATTGATCTTCATTGTGATAGTTAGAATGCTATTCACATTTCTCGGAATGATGTGTTTCATGAGCGCACTAAGCACATCGAGATCGATTACCACTTTGTACGACAATATGTTAGTGCCGGTACTATACAATTACGGTATGTGTCTACTGAACACTAGACTGTAGATGTCTCACGAAGTCTCTCTTGTCAGGTCAATTTTACATGTTATTGAGCAAACTCAAGTTGATCTCTACTCTACCACTTTGAGCTTGAGGAGGTGTGTTAGAATATATTATGTGGGCCAACCCATCTAAAGGTTAGAGCTCATTTAAAAGTTGCCCTAACTTGGACGCTAAGATAAATCTTATATATATATATATATATTATAACTCTGTATTATCAATAACATTCAATACAATCTTTATCTCTATATTCTTATAAAACCAATAGGGTGCATGTGGATTTACAAAACAAAACTCAATTTGAATGGAACAATGGCAAAATACAATGCACAACTCATTACAAAATGATACAACCAAAAAGATGGGGTTAATTTCCACGATAGTTTATCCTTAATTGTCAAAAAAGTGACGGTGAGACTTTTTTTGGTTTTAACAATATTCGCTAATAATTGTTATCTACAACAATGAACAATGCTTATCTCCATGGTGACCCCGAAGAAGATATTTATATGTATCCTCCTGAAGGTTATACTAAAGTAATTGGTAATAAAGTACGTCTTAAAAAAATTTATGAATTAAAACAAATTTATAACAGTGAAACTTGGAATTTTCAAAACAACTTATTAAGTATGATTTTATTTAATTCATTCATGATAATTGGCTTTTCATATTTAAAACTGAAAAATCAATTACTATTTTACTTGTTTATATAATATCATACTTATTGTTGGAGATGACATAAAAGAAATCAATTATATCAAAAAATATCTTGATAAAAAAATTCAATCAAAGATCTTGAAATAATTAGTTATTTTTTAGGTTTAGAACTATACACAACTAATGTTGGTTTATATGTAAATTAACGTAAATATGTTCTTGATATATTGGCTGATACACATGAATGATTGGTCGTGAACCAAATAGTATTTTTATGACAAATGGAATTAAACTCAATGATATTGATAGTCATGTGTTTACTGAACCCGCAAAGTTTAAAAGATTAGTCAGACGATTAATATATTTGAACTTTTCTCGGTCCGACATCTGTTTTAGTGTCCATCAACTAAATTAGTTTATGCACAACTTTCTTCAAATACATTAGAAAGTTGCCTTATAGATTGTGCGATATCTAAATTATACGCCTTCGTTGGGATTGTTTTATTCTTGTATTCATAATCCTTTACTTAAGAGCTTTTCAGATGCATATTGACGATTTGCACCAATAATCACATGTTTGTTACATTTTATTACATCAAGTTTGGAATTGCCCTTGGAAAACAAAAACATAGAACATCGTTTCACGTTCTTCCGCTAAAATAGAATATCACATCATGACCACAATTGCTTACGAATTAAAATGGACACACACTAGTTTAATTGTCGATTCCCTTAAAATATGATAACAAGGCAGCAATCCATATTGTCGAAAATCTAGCTTTTCAGGAGCGGACGAAGCACACAGCCGAAATATGGTAAGATCTTCAAATACGATGCTCGATTCCAGAAGAAAATTCATTAAAAAGAATTCAGTGCAAATATATGATACATATATAGAATTTATCAAAAATTCATTGTTCATGATTCTTCTCGTTTCTATTACAATTATTTTCTTACCATTCCTATTTAAGTTCAGGTTTTAAAGAACTTGAACATGAAACCACTCTAGTAATATAGTCGAATTTTTGGTCGTTGATATCTTTTTTCAATAAACAAAAACAAAAGTAACTAGTGTTAATATTATTGATTTTATTTGTTTTTCTTATTGGTTCGATGCATGAATTCAAAGTTTTTATCATAAATTAACTTCTAATTTTCATATTTACTAAAATTTATATTCAATACTAGAAAAATAAAATAAATTACAGAAAAAGAAAAGAAAAACTTCACAAATTGATTTGATTGACAAAACCGGTTCGTTTTCTCCCGAGTTTTATCCACACCAAAAAAGCAACTACGAAACAAACGAAATCAACCCTAGACCAATTGATGGTTGACGGCCCCTTTCACATCCGTGCGGTTTTTCCCTTACATATTGCGATCTCTCTCTCGATTCTTCCTTTTCATCTCTGTGATCTATCAATCTCATAGATCATTTTCACATAGAAAGAGGGCTGATCAGTTCTCTCCTCCCTTCGATTAGTGTCGCGGTTGATCTCTCTTGCTCGGAAAAGATTTCGCCTAAAAATTGCTCTTTTCAAAACTTTTTGGAGACCCTGTGGAAACGATTTCACTGGGTGAATCATCTGATTTCAGGTCTGTACTTCATGGATCGTGGTATATAGGACTAGTAGCCTAACTATTACGTTTCGTTGGACATTATTAACTTATTTCAATCGTCGTGCAAAAGGTTGTGCTAACTAATTTGTATTAATAGACAACAATTAGTCATATATTAGATTTGGATTTCTGCTTTAAGATTGTTGCTGTAATGACTGGTTGTTGGAAATGCGCAGCTTGATAAATTAATTTACTTTGTGTATTGCTATGTCTGTATCCATCGTTATAATCTTGATTGGACCTTATATTATTATGCTGCAGATATAGAAATGATTTTTAACTATTTTCTGCTATCAAGGGTATTTAATTTTTGTATTAGAAGAGCTTGAAGATGGGATGTTTCGTGGAAGGAAATTGTTTTTTGAGGATACCCAGTTAATGGAGGCAAAGTTTTGATGATTGGTTGTCATTATTATAACAGTATCTGTTTATGCATCCATTACAGGCAAGGGTTTTCAGACAATCATCTCATTCTGAAACTACTGAACGAACACAAGAGCTTTGCAGGGTCCTTACAAGAAATGGATCCTGGTCGCTACGTACCTCAGCAAGGATGGGAAAATAACAGCGTAATTGTGGTTTCCTTTCTAATCACCTATATGGGATGATATGCACGAATTAGGCTGATGTTACTGTCCATTTTTCACTGGAAATTTCATCCTTAAACATCACTGAGCTTAATCCTTGGGGCAGTGAGGATATCGAATGGATTTATCTACACCATCTCTTGACTATTAGTTGCTGACATTATTCTCTTGAATCCACAGGCTCCGGAGGGGTATGGTGCTGTCCACGAACCAGACTTCGGGTAAGTATTTTGTTGTGCCAATCTCTATCAGTGACTATATTTAGTGATGTATATGTATCTATTCTTAAATGGTAAAGGTCTGTGATATTCTAATGCACGGCTTTATCTACTTCCACCAGTTTTCTATATTCCTTCTTTATCTTCCTGTCCTCCTTGCTGTATCTTATGTATTTTTTGCAGGCCTGGTGGCTCATACAATGATAGGAGGTTCGTAAATGAAAGGTTCCCGAAGGACAATAGTTACTCAAGAAATGCCCATCACCATGATGCACTGGAAAGAGATAGTTACCCACCACCTCCAGCATCAGTTGGTCCATGGTCTCAAGCAAGGAAGAGGAGTTATGAAGAAGAGTACGCACACGAGAGAGAATCTAGGCGACATGACAAGTCATATGCTCATTCATATAATGACTTTGCTCATCATGAATCTGACAAGTATCATGAAAATGATATCCCTGATAGCTACCACAGCACTGACAGCTATGGTGACCGAGGGTGTGAAAGATCATCTAGATACACTGGACGTGACCATGATGACTATGCATATGATGATTATGACTATCATCCCAGGGTTTCCAATCAAAACAGAGAGGATAGTCGTGAGAGGGATTTTGATTATAACCGACGCAGTCATGAATCGGATTATGAAAGGGTTAGTAGAAGAGATGGTAGTTGGAGAAGTCGCGAATCTGGTGAGCGAGAACGCGAGAAAGTATTATCCAGTCGAGAGAAGGATAGAAGCCCTAGGAGGCACGACCGTTCATGGTCCAGCGGGCGTGATGATCGCTCTCGATCAAGATCTCCTACTAGGAGTAGAAGTTATGGTCGTAGCTATCGGGAGGATAGCTATGATGACGATAGATATGACAGATCTGAAAGGCGACGAGATCGTGGCGAGAAGAATCTTCATGAGCATTATTCCGTGGTATGATGTTGATGGTTATCTTTTGAGGTGGTAAGCCTGTTTAAGTCTCGTATATTTGATTAGACTGTTTTCTATCTAGCAGGCCCCCTCTGCCACTGTTGTTGTGAAGGGCCTCTCTCAAAAGACAAATGAGGAGGACTTATACCAAATTCTGGTAATGCGTTGTTCATCTATTTCTATATGTTTTGAAATTCAATTGTTGTTTTTGTGATTGGCATTGTTAAAATAACAGGCTGAATGGGGACCTCTTCGCCATGTTCGTGTTATCAAAGAACGAAACTCTGGCATTTCCCGTGGATTTGCTTTTATTGATTTCCCCTCTGTGGTATGGATGATGAGTCTTTTAATCTTTGTTTACGTTTCATTTTGTGCTAACTTGCACATATGTTAATTGCTTTTTAACCAGGAAGCTGCTCGAACAATGATGGACAAACTCGGGGATGATGGTCTTGTTGTCGATGAAAGAAAGCTCTTCTTTGAGTATAGGTGTTTACCATGAGATGTCTTCTTGCATTTGCATGATTTATGGTATGACTTGATCCAATGAAATCTAGTATACTAATTCTGGCGTTCAATCCTGTCACGTTTCAGTAGCAAGCCAACGGGAGGGACATCTGGACCTTCAACTGGAGGAGATAATGCATCAAAATCAGGCTATCACAGAAATATGACGGTGCCATGTGACTGGATGTGCATGATCTGCAATTGTGTGAATTTTGCACGTCGTACATCCTGCTTTCAGGTTTTTCTCTCTTTTCAGTATTTTGTGGCAATACTTCTCTAGCTCATTAGAAACTAGCTTCTTATTTGGTACCTTATGTTTTGTTTACTTTAGTTTGGACTTCATTGGTTTCTCTCTCTTTGGATCTTCATTTGAAATTGTCCAATAGGTAAATTGAGAATGTTGTTTACTAAAACAGGAAATACAGATTGTCCCTCTTTGAAATATGCAGATGGTCCTAAAACTTTTGATTTTGCTTAGTATGTTAATTTGACTCAAAGCTTCCATTACTGTTGCAATAATAGTGACTTATTACAAAGAGGCTTAAAATTTGCAACTTTTGATATTCCATAATGTGTGGACCCATTAGCAATAAAGCAGGGGGTGCTGATAGATGCACCTTTTTGAAACAGATATATCATATGATACCTATAAGTAGTCAAACTAATTGGTATATTTCTCCTTTTCTGCTTTTTTCGTTTGCTCAGCCTTTCTTCCTTTTATACTCTTATAGCTATTAATATATAGAGTATATTTCTTTCCCTTTTCCTTTATACTCTTAGAGCTATTAGTGTATATAGATTTATATAAGTAAGTAGGTTCATGTAAAAATGTTTGGTACTAAATGTTGATTGTACTTACTCTGCAATTAGTGTAATGAGCCTCGGACAGATGATGCTCCACCAGCAGACACATCATCAAATCCTACTTCACTTGGAAGGAGAGGGGATGCAGGTGATTCTCTAGTCTCTCCCCTCTCCCATCTTTCAGTGTCTTGCTTTTGTTCATCAATGTGCCTATTTATTGTTGTATTAGGTCCCACACACGTATTGGTTGTCCGTGGCTTAGATGAAAACGCTGATGAAGAAATGCTTCGCTATGAATTTTCCAAGCATGCTCCTATAAAGGTATTATACGGTTTGTTGTTACTTTTTTTACCGTCTTCACTATCTGATGGATTTTATTATGACTACAGGATCTTCGTCTTGTTAGGGACAAATTTACCCATGTTTCAAGGGGATTTGCATTTGTACATTTCCACACGGTATGTTCAATTAATGTCAAATTAAACTATGACAACAGAAAGTTACTTTAACACGCAAATTAAACACACCTAATGTGAAGTATCTATTATATGTCTTTGGAATTTGCATAATGAAATTAGCACATGCATTAAACTTCAGTTTTTTTGCTATTTCATGTGAGACCATAATTTTATCTTTTCACAATACAGGTTGAAGATGCTACAAAAGCTCTTGAAGTAACAAATGGAACAGCTTTGGAGAAAAATGGTCAAATTCTACGAGTAGCATATGCCAAAAGCATTCTAGGACAAGGGTCAGGCTCAGCAGGTTCTTCCCAATCAAGCCGTCTTGCTGCTGCTGCAATTGAAGCATCAGCATTTTCTCAGCAGGTACATACTTTTTCAATTCTTGAATGGATCACTATCTGTTTGTCCATTGTTTTCCTTGTTGGATTAGAGTCTAGAACCTGCATTCGACCTAAAAACATCGAACACTTTCTTGATTTTATTTTCTTTCTGTTCAGTTTGATTCTACTGGATGGGCACCAAAGGAATATAATCCAGATAACAAACAGTCTGCTGGTAGACCAGAGCAGGGTGCTGGTGATGGTCAAAATGGTTCATCAGAGCCACAGTCTGGCTTTGTCTGGGATGAGGCATCTGGCTACTATTATGATGCTTCTTCTGGGTTTTATTATGATGGAAACACAGGTATCCATCTTCATCTCTATTCTTACCTTGTGGATGATTAACAGGATAGTGAGACAATTAAATATCACTCTAAATTTTCTTGCCAAATTATTTTTTGAGAAATGTCAACTTTTATTAAGAAGAGCGCAAAATACGTTCAAACGTTACAAAGGGGAAGGCAAAAAACAAAACAATAAATAAGAAAATAGCGTAAGAATTTTAAATGCCAATAAGATCGAAAAATTCTCATCCCGTACAATCCCCCTTTTCGGATTGAAGCGAACGCGTGTAACTTTCTTGCCAATTTATGTAAGCTGTTTCAATGCATTGAAGGCTAGATAATCATTCTTATACTATTTTAGGATTATTTTCTTTTTGAAAAAGTGAGATTCTCATAAAGGTAAATCATCGAGAAAAGAGAAAACTAACCATTACAAACAAGTCACAACATCATTTGTCATAAATTAAATCAAAGAACACCAGTAAGGTAAAACACCCAAAAAAGGGTAAGTCCCAAAAGAGAAACTCAAAGCTCCAAATTGGAAGAGCTGAGAAATTGCTTCAGGGTTATTTTCATATTACCTGTATATCATGCAATTCTTTTCTTCAGTTGACCGTCTTGCTAATTTGCAGGTTTATATTATGATGGTAATAATGGGATATGGTATTCTTATGATCAACAAAGTCAGCAATATATCCCCTACACTGGTCAAAGTGACGATGCAACAGGAAAACCTTCCAAGGCACCTGATGCTTCTAAAAATAGGAAAGTAGTTATCTCTGCAGCTGCTGCAACTATAACACCATCTGAAAAGGCTGTCTCATTACCCGAGGCTGTTGAGGCTGCTGCAAATGCTGCAATGGCTGCAGAAAAGAAAGAAAAAGAGAAGTTAAAAGAGATCAGGATTGCCTCAAAGAGTAGCATTCTTGCAAACAAAAAGAAAATGAATAATGTATTGACCATGTGGAAGCAGAGAAGTCACGAAGGGCAAGCACCCCGTGTAGCACTCGATGACAATCAACAACCATCTTCTTTATTAGCTGAAGATAAAAAGAGACTCAAGACAGAAGAGAATTCAACAATTAATTCTGGATCATTCCCCACTGTGGCAGAAGCGGAGGATCACAAGCCAAGGACAATAAGCAACAGCTCAGGAGGAGCTTTAATGGGGGTAATTAGGGGTTCTGGTGGGAGGGGAATCATATTGAAATCAGATACCACATTTTCGGATTCATCACCTGCACCATCAGCAACCAGCGCCGACTCTACAACCCCGTTCAAGACAGACGCATCCGCTTTAGGTTCTATGCACCGGCTACAACTTCATTGGCTGTCAAAAGGAGATTTTCTGAGATGCCAATATCATCAGCTTCTTCTAGCAGCAACAGGGAACACCCCCAACCTGCATACAGGGACCGTGCAGCCGAGAGGAGGAGCTTGTATGGTTCATCATCCTCTCTTGGAGGTGTCATTTCTGACCTTGACACGACGGATCCAAGTAAGCCTGCTGGAACTTATCATTGGACTTGCATTCAAGCATTAACTTTCTTTCTTTTTTGTTGTTGGGTCATACCGTCCACTTATTGTGACAATTTGATTTGGCTAATGTTGTAATTGAAGCGGGGAGGAAGTATTTGTGATTTATAAGTCTGTATGTTTGGACTAATGTACGAGGAAATATCCTGTTTCTTATTCCTGATGTTTCAAGATCGAGATTCTGTATCGAAGAGAGGATTGGTTGATTCAATGCCGTTTCCTCCTGGTGTTGGGGGAGGAGGACGAGGGTCTGGTGGTGATGTGCATGTACAGAGCTATGAGGTCATTACAGCAGATAAGGCGATTGATGAAAGCAATGTTGGAAATCGAATGCTTCGCAACATGGGCTGGCAGGAAGGCTTGGTATCTCCCACTTTCTCTTGCTATAAACCCAGAGCTTGTTTGATGTAGGGTCATTTGAAAATAATCTGGGTTATTTGAAACAAAAAGAAATATTATTTGATGAAAAAGTGGATTATTTTGGCTAAATGACTAAAATATCCTTTGTATTTTACATGTAAAAATGTTTAAAAAATACAATAAGGATATTTTAGTATTTGGGTTATTTGGGTGTAGGTTATTGAAAATTGATCTGGGTTATTTGGGTAAAAAAAGTTCTCCTGTCTTTCCTTTAATATATCTTTGTTTGACTGTGCCTTTGAATTCATCAAATTTCTCTTATTTCCTAGTTCCATTTATTGGAAGAAACATTTTGGCGACCTGTGGGTGTTTATTTATTCCTATGCTGGCTGCTGATATTGCAATATTGGGTTGTTTGTTGCTTTGGTGTTTCTTTTTTGGCGTGGAACTGTATACAGGGACTGGGCAAAGATGGAAGTGGCATGGTAGAACCTGTGCAAGCTACATCCATGGACAGTAGGGCAGGTCTGGGAAGTAGGCAAAAGAGGCTGTAGATCCAAGCCTTGAGGTGAAAGATGGTGACAGTTATCGAACTCTTATACAGAAGAAGGCTATTGCTCGGTTCAGAGAGATGTCATAGGAGGAGGATGGATCTTGGGAGAAGAAAGGTCAGCTATTTGAGTCGTATTGATGGGTGTGATAATATACTTGTGTTTTAACATTTCCTTAGAAACTTCATGGTTTAAAGAACTAAGCTAGCTGTGAACTTGACAAAAGAGAGTTCATTATGTCTCTCTTGGTTGTGAAAACGGGCATGTTTTTCTTTTATTCATATTTCGTTAGAAGAAAATAATTTCTTTAAGTTATTTTTCTATGATAATCATTCATTTGTTTCTTCAAGAACTTGAAGAAATGTTGTAAACACCTTTTCTTGTCAGATTTCTCGGTCCAGAAAACTGAACTTAGGTTAGGCGGAGATGTTTTTATCCAATTTTACTAGCACAAACTTAACATAAATACCTCAATTTATAGAAACATAGGTTCAAGACATCTTTAGGTCGAACTTTTTTTTCAAATCTTGTTGAAATAACATTTGAGAACTTAATTTAGTGTGGCCAGTTTTCACCCAATTCAGAATAGACCTTTTCTGTCTGGATTTGTTAGATCATTTTTAAAAAATTAAAAGAGAACTGGCATGACACCCTACCGCCATTGTGTCCGCTTAAACTCAAAACGCTTCTAGATGGAATTGAACTCGTGACATTTTAGTTTCTTAAGATGACTCTTATCAGTGGTTTCCGTTTAAACTCAAAATATTTTTTAGATAAAATTGAACTCGTGACATTTTAGTTTCTTACTTTTGGTGAAGTTCTCCTATTAGATGAAATACATTTAAAAGTTAATTCAAACTCAGAAACATATAAATAACATGAGAAAAAGACTAGCACAAAACTTGACCAAAATGGTTGTATATGCTTAATAAATGCAGCCCTAGTTTAATATGTGATCTGATGTTACATCATACATGTGCATAATAAATGTTAATTAGAAAAATCAAAATCAAGCCCTATATTTTGTCTTTTTATGTTTGTTGTATTATATAGATGTTAGGTTAACTAACACATCACCCATTTATCTTTATGTTCTACAATTTTTAAATGGTAGGTGTATTGTATTGAATTGGGGTTTAGGGTTGATTTGATTTATTTTGAAAAGTAAACAGGAAATGTTAGGCTGTGTGTTAGGTTAAATTGGAATTGGAATTAATGGTTCAGTTTGACAAGTTTATTATTCTTTGATGGCTTAAAATACTGAATTGAAATTGAAATTTATAATTTCATATGTTTATAATGTATATTTTTTTCAAATTTTATTTCAAAGATTATTTATTTGCAATTGAAAATTTATATTGGACATTGCAATTTTATGACTTTTTTTTTTAATTATATTGGAATTGTGATTCAAGATCCATTCTTATAACTAATTTCATTTATAGGGCTTATTTAAAAATCTAATAGAGAGAAAATAATGATATAATGATTTTGAGTAAGTGATATTTTTTTTTTGTTAATTTTTTTTTTAAAGGTATTGTTATATATAAATAAAATAAAAAATATTTTAGTATTTTAATTAATAATTAAGTATTGTGATAGATGAGAAGGAGAAAGAAATGATATTTAATTGTTTGAAATAGCTCAACCAAACAAGGACCTAGTTATATCCATCGTTGTTTAATTTGTATGTTGTGGTTGGAATTGGACCAAAAAGGGATATTCCTTTTGTGTGAAAGAAATTGACTTTGACACATTTAAAAAAAACAATATGTTATTCCAAAACAAGAGAAAGTCAAATAAAAATAAGAGAATTATAAGTTTTTATAGGTTAGATTAACATGTTACTTAATTCATTAAGTTAAATATTTTATATTTATTTTTATTTTTATTATTATATATTAATACATTTTAAATATTTTTATATAAAAAATCATTTCACAAATCATCACTAATCAATTTTATTAATACATTTAAAATATTGATTTCAACGAACATATATATACAAATACATATCATATTGATTTAATATAATTCCTTTTGTAATAATCAAATTTGTTTATTTGAAGATTTAAAATAATCAACGTGCAAGAAGATATTTCAGTTGAGGAATGATAGAGAGCGCGACTCGAGAACTGGGAGCGCGATGATCTACGTGTCCGACAGGTGGAATAAATAAATAAAAATATAATAATAATTAAAACACGATCATAGAATATTCTTCTCTCTTATTAATTAATTTCCCTCTCCTCTTATTAAATAATTTCTCTCTCTCTACAAATTCTCACATTAAATATTTTAATAATATGTTTAAATAAATTCTAAACTCTAAACCCTAAACTCTAGATCCTAAACCTTAAACTCTAAACTCTAAATACTAAATCCTAAATACTAAATCCAAAATCCTAAACCCTAAACCCTAATTAATATTACTGATTAGTTGAATTATGAATTTATCTCTTTTATTTTTATTTTATTTTATGACTTTTTAATTCATTTATTTATCAAATATTTTTTATGGCCTCTTTTTTCTTTTTATTATTATTTTATATGATAGAAATTATTTAATAAGAAGAGAGAGATCTTTTTTCTTTTTTTTATTATTTTATATGATAGAAATTATTAATAAGAAGTGAGTGAAAATAATTAATAATAGAAGAGAGAAAAAATAATTAATAATAGGAGAGGGAATATTTTACCTGTCAACCCACGTAGGCATCGCTCTCTCAGTCGCTGTCTCAAGTCGGCGCTCTCTATCATTTTTCATTTCAGTTTTACATCTCTCTTAAAACATACATTTGACAATAAAGAGTGATTAGAGGAGGAAATTTGAGAGAGAGAATGTGAGAGTGAATGATGTGTCACTACAT